>NC_084994.1:20335913-20353413 GCF_963854185.1 Sardina pilchardus | reverse complement strand
GCCTGAACTTCCGGCGAATTGTTGGATTATTTCGCCCGGCAGCTCAGGCTGGAAACCTGCACATCTATCTCCTCTGTTCCCTGCCAGAACCTTTGGCTCCAATCAGAAACTAGCTTATCTAAAAGACGCACCGGATTGTTGGTCTGATTGGTTGAAGGACTATCCAAGTGTACGGAGTACGCCCATTGATCATGCCTCTTGTCAGAGATGTATAGTAACGAAGTAGAACTACTTAAGTACTCTACTTAAGTACTGAAATGCAGTATCTGTACTTTACTGGAGTATTATTTTGTTCTGCTACTTCTACTTTTACTTCACTACATATTTTCGATGAGTATAGTACTTTTACTCCGATACATTTTTTATGTGCTCCATCGTTACTCGTTACTGGTGTGTCGGTCACAAACAAATCCGTTCCGGATTGCTCACGAAGTCCTAGTCACACTGATGCGTGTCACTTGTTGACAGCACGATCTTAGCTTTCCAATGGTATTAAATAGTTGCTGTAATTAAGGGTTCGCGAGAAAATCAAGGTGAAGTTAGGCTACATGAGAAGCATTCATTTGTACAATAAGTCATTCTCGAGTAGGCCTAATCCCGTTTTTAAATTGCAACATTTCTTCTTGGTCTCCGACTTCAGTCTGTGTAGCACCCCACAATAAGCATACTACTTCAATATTGTGTTCTTCCACTTGTTTGGTTTTAGAACATTTATTTAAACTACATAAATTACATAGAAAACATAAGCATTGCTTCCACATATTTCTATGCATTATGCCTATTCTAGACTAGCCGCATAACCTACCATGACTGAGGCCTAATTACTCTCACGTTCTTTTAAAGTGACAGGCACTCAATTAGACAGTTGACATTAAAGGGATATTCCGCCATTTTTGGAAATACGCTCATTTTCCACCTCCCCTCGAGCAAAACAATCGATATTTACCTTGTTCCCGTTCATCCAGCCATTCTATGAGTCTGGCGATACAACTTTTAGCTTCAGCCTAGCATAGATCATTGAATCGGATTAGACCATTAGCTTCTCGCCTGCTAGCTTCATGTTTAAAAGTGACTAAGATTTCTGGTAATTTTCCCATTTAAAACGTGTCTCCTCTCAAGTTAGAAAGTGCAATAAGACCAACTGAAAATGAAACCTGGCGTGTTTCTAGGCTGATTTGACATGGAACTACACTCTCATCTGGCGTAATAATCAAGGCAACTTGCAACTTACTGGCACTACTACTGCTTGTTGTCTATGGGGACTATTTTCAGATGCTGCGTACGATATCACTGCGCCTATGTTACGTTTGCAAGTTGCCTTGATTATTACGCCAAATGAGAGTGTAGTTCCATGTCAAATCAGCCTAGAAAAACGCCAGGTTTCATTTTCAGTTGGTCTTATTGCACTCTCTAACTTGAGAGGAGACACGTTTTAAATGGGAAAATTACCAGAAATCTTAGTCACTTTTAAACATGAAGCTAGCAGGCGAGAAGCTAATGGTCTAATCCGATTCAATGATCTATGCTAGGCTGAAGCTAAAAGTTGTATCGCCAGACTCACAGAATGGCTGGATGAACGGGAACAAGGTAAATATCGATTGTTTTGCTCGAGGGGAGGTGGAAAATGAGCGTATTTCCAAAAATGGCGGAATATCCCTTTAAAGATAAATGTAAGTCAATGACAATCGTGTAAAATGTGAGTCAAAATAAAAAATCTATATCAAATACTCAACATACTATGTATTTAAACTAATTGTGCAGATCATAAATAGGCCTAATGTAAACTTCATATGAATTTCAAAATGTTTGAAATACAAATATGATATGAAGCCACCTTTTCACTGAGTGTGGGGAAGTATGCCTTGTAATGTCTGGTCTCCACTGGTGTGGTGGGGCTCCCAAATCAAATCAGTATCAAAATTCTTAACTTATGTTAAAACAATTGTGACACTATAGTCTTGTCATGTATTTTTCATGCTATGGCTACTGACTGATGCATTAGATAGATAGATAGATAGATAGATAGATAGATAGATAGATAGATAGATAGATGGCTACATATTTATTCACCTTGTTTAACTACTACCACATGTTTATAGCCTAATCTAGGGCCTAGGCTATGGCCCCCGTGTGTCTGCCAAGGGGCCTGCACTGAACGATTGTGCTGATACCTTTTGCACCCATCTCGTTCGCAAATCAGCTAATTACATAATACTTCTACTTTTACTTTCAGTACTTGAGTAGTATTTTAAAAAATAAACTACTTGCAATACTTAAGTACAAAACATGTTTAATACTTTAGTACTTCCACTTAAGTACGGTTTTTAAAGAGCACTTCTACTTCTACTCAAGTCACTTTTTTGATAGAGCACTTGTACTTCTACTCAAGTCTGGATCTCTAGTACTTTATACATCACTGCCTCTTGTGCAGTAGAAACAAAGCTCAGCCTCCCCATACTAATGTTCAATCTTGAAAGATTGAGCTTAGTATGGTGATAGCCAGACTAACGGAAGCTGGATAGACACCCATAGTATTTCTTTGTCATACACTACATGATCATACTTTACGTTTCAGTCGGACGTGATCACTGTGTTCACAGTGTACGTTTGTACTGCAAGACAGTCGATAAAATTGTTATCAAGTTAACAGGTCAAATGGCAGAATTTTACAGCGGAAAATGACTGTAAATCATTATTTGCCACCACAAACAAACTGTAACGATCAAAAATATATGTCAGGCACTTTGATCTTACCTTAACTGCATGTCAGGTCCTAATTCCTTTTCAATAATCTTAGCTATTTTTAACCTAATGTAAATGTGCTGTATTTATTTTTCTTTCTGTTCTCCATATGTTATGGCTATGTGTTTACTCTCTTGTCTGTGGTTGTCTATATACAGTATTTAAAGATCATGTTGTGACAAGGCGTTGCAGTGACCACATGAATTTCCTCTTGTGGGATGAAGTGACCTTTGACCCTGACCTTGTGGGATAAAGTTGACCTTGACAAAGGGAGAAGAAAAATGAGAGGGTGGTTGTTATCCACCCCCCCCACCCCCCCCTCCCCCCCACTACTCTCTAGACTGGTGCTATCTTGACCTTTGACCTCAAAGCAAGCCCATGACGGCCTACTGACCTGTGCTTGTGTTCTTCTCCTCCCGCAGGTGTGAGGCCGGCGCAGGGCATTATGGGTAGAGACGGAGGCGGCGTGCAGCAGCAGCAGCAGCAGGACATGAAGAGTGACCGCTGGGGGGAGGAGGGAGCCTCGGCCCACGGCTGCTAGCACACACGATCGTCCCTCACTGAGACAAGAGGAGGAGGAGGAGGAGGAAGAGGAGGAGGAGAAGGTGGATTTCCTTTCTGTTTGTCTGACTGTGTATTTCATTCATCTATTTCCTTTCTTCTTTCCTTTCTTTCTTTTGTCCTTTCTTTCTTTCTTTATTCCTTTCTTTTCTGTTTTTCTTTCTACTTGATCTTATTCTGTTACTTTCTCAGTAGAAACTTAAAATACATCAGATACACGATAATGTGAATACATAATGAAATGCACAATAATGTAAATACTTAATTAGATGCACAATAATGTGAACACATTCTGAAAAGTATCTTCCTGTTTATCTACTGATCCCTTTTCTCTGCTGTCTTTTGTTGCTGTTTTGTTGAACATTCTCTCTCTCTCTCCCTCCCTCTCTCTTTCTCTCTCTCTATCTGTTCTTCAGTGGCAGTCCTTGGTCCCCCTGTCCCCCCTGTGTGGATAACTAGTTCCTCCTTCCCAACACCACGCTAACACACTCCCACACAAACACTCCCTCAAACCCGCGCACGCACACACGAGCACACGCACACACACACACACACACTCACATACTCAACGCTCTCCATCCAACCATCACCATGACGACCTCGGCGCTCCGTCGGCAGGTGAAGAACATCGTGCACAACTACTCTGAGGCCGAGATCAAGGTGCAGCTTCCCAACGTTACACCTGTCACGTCCTCCGCTCAGTATTCTGTTCATGGTCACTAGAGCATCGGCATCCTCCCTTCGACATGTTTGATGATTAGTAAATAGTTTTATTGAGTTTGGACATGTAGCATTATTCATCCTTCGCAGTTACATGATACAGTAGGTGGGCAACAAATGCTAAAAACAATGGCATGTTAGTAGCTATAAACAACGTGACATCTGTTTCGTCGTGTGATGAAGTACAACTATCTGGCATGTCGTTTTCACCTCAAAACACCAACTTTTGTAAAGTAAAGCTGGCGACGTCTTGGCAAGATTATTTGATTAGTTTACTGGGTTTTGTTGTTGGAGAATGATGTCATTGCCGACCAGCCAGTAGTTGTAATGTCACATGCAAAATATGAATATTATCAATATTATCAAGGGCAGGGTGGGACAGTGGCTACATTGATTACATTGGACTAATCTATGAATGAGAGCACTCTCATTTGTAACTAGAATGCATTTCCCGGTGGGAAAGTGCGAAGTGTGCTTGCTCAGACGCGCCACGACAGCGCCCGGTAGGAGACACGACCGCTTGTCCTCAGGTCAAAGCGCCAAAGTTTGGCCAAGACGCGAAGCTGCTTCGAGTTTGGCGGCGTTGCCCTCGATTGCCGAATTCTTACACTGACCTGACAAGTTGCCTAGATTCATCAGTGGTATGGCCCAGAGCACCTCCAATGTAAAAATGTAGATGTCATCCCAAAGACGTAAAGAGATATGAGCCAAAATGCATTTTTGCTAATTGCGGCGCCCCCTAGTGGCCAAATTACAACACATTTACTGAGGCTACTTTGGATGGTGTCCAAAATCATGCCGCCAAATATGGTCTCAATACCTCAAAGCGTCTCCGAGATTTGACCTCACTTCCTGTTTGGACGCTTCAACATAGAATTTGATTGGCTGTCAAGGGCTAACGCTTTGATGTATGAAAATGAAATGTACACCTCTAAGGTCTGTAGACCTTGTGTTGAATTAAGTATGAGTTGTTCACGTGTAGCCAGCATGAAACACGTAACCACTGAAGGAAGGAGGGAGCCTAAGGAACTAGGCATGTTTCTAGAACAAATACGAGTAGCCTAATGTTATAGCTATTCTGTTATGCGGGAACATCCGCAGTTTACTCACTGTTAAATAAGTTGCAATGTGTTATAGCCTCAAATGGATGGTAAAATAAACAGGACGACTCACCTGTTCAAATGATGTAATAGGATAAAATTTGGTTTTGATATGTCAAAGCAACCAGGCTGTTACTGGTTAACATTTCTGAATATGAAATCGATTTTGGATTGGTTGCATGTGATAAAAGCTGTGCCATTTCCTGTCCAGACAGCATTCATATTCAGAAATACTGTACACCGGCAACAAAGACACACACACACACACACACACACAAACAACTCTTTCAAACAGAAACGTCAGTCCGTTACATCTGCCTCTTGTCCACAAACTGCATGTCGCTGAGTTGACCAGCAACGAAAACTTTCACATAAACACACACACACACACACACTTACACACACACATACACATCACCCCCTCAAACACAAATATCTGTCTGTTACGTCTGCCTCATGTCCACAAACTGCATGTTGCACAGTTCACCCACATCTACCCACAATTCTTTGATTTATAAATAACCCCACCATTAAAAAACTGCAATGTGTCAAATCTTATTATACAACAATTGGGTTCTATGAAGCGGTTTCTTTGTTTCTGATTGGCCGAGAGACGTTCCATGAGTTGAGATATCCCACGATAATCCACTCGGACTTTTCACAGCTAATAATAAATAACTCCGCGATACAATGTCAAATTGTCAAGTGTAAACCGAACTGTCACGTTGCATCCAAGCTGAAATACAGACGCTCAGAACATAGAATATGACAGAGGTGGATATTAGCTAGTTGGATGGCATGTAGGCTAAGTAAAATAGTGATGTTTCAAAGCTAAAAGCATGTCCTAACCAGACGCAATGCGAGCTAACGTTTATTAGGCTAGATTCTACATTGCTTGACAACGGGAGAGATAGAACTAACGACTGGCTTTTGGCCATAGCAACGTGCTTTTAGAACTAACGACTGGCCTTTGGCCATAGCAACCATCCATTTAGAACTAGTAACGGCAGTTTGTCCTGCATGAAGTAGAAATTTGTGGCGGAGAGAAGTTAGTTCTACAAACAAGACAGTTTTAGCGATTTAAACGTTTACATGATAATGGGAAATTAGCACAAAAAAGAAGTGGTAGAATTGTTGTATAAAAGCAATATAGCACTCGTAATCGTGGGTTGTTGTTGGATATTCCCACGGGTGTTGTTCGGCCGTAGCCTCGAGGCCGGAGGCTACGGCCGAACAACACCCGTGGGAATATCTAGCAACAACCCACTCCCACTCGTGCTATATTGCTTAAATATGTATATACTGCATGGGCAATTCCATGCAAAACTGTCAAGTCCATAACCCCACACAGCATCATACTATGATGTGGATGATGATTTCTTAAAAGTTTACCATTTCGCTCTTCTTGTTTGTACAACATATTCGATGACATTGTTAACATAATCATTTGCATTATATAAATGTAACCCCCTTTTCCACTCTTATGTCTCAACATATACTGGAGTCACATTCATAAACATAAACAGGATCCTAGGTTCTCAATTTGCTGGACTCACTTTCTACCATAAAGTTAAAGAATAGTAATAACAGAAGAAAAGGTAAGAAGGTGTTGATGGCGTGATTAACTAGTGTGGTCCCTCCACTGAAGAATTTCTATACCACTGCCCTGATGGAAATATGTAAATCCTCAGAAATGTCAAGTGACTACAGTTACTTCTACCTGCTTTGATATATCATTTCATAAAAAGAAATTTGGCCATAATAATTATATTGCAATTATATCAATTCAAGTTTTCTTTGCAGCACAAACAACAATAGGCTACAGTTTACTTTACTTCAGGGCGTAATGTTAACAACTTCGTTAACATTAAGTTTGTTTGTTTGTTGTTCTGTATTGACAGCAGACGGCAGAATGCAGGTGCACGCAATGGATATGTTTTTAAAGAGAGTGCATTCGCTTCCACATGAACCTCGGAATGTGCTGCACCAGAACAAAGACACTGAATATATGCTTTCTATCGTGCGTGTGGCTCGTTTTTCAGATTTGTTTGCTAAATTTAAAAAAGCCACACAATTTAACAGAGTCGCTCATTCTAGCCTGCAAATGGTTAAAGTGATGCTAGGGCCAGATGCTGCATAAGAAATGGAAAAACTCCACTGACCAGTTGGCCTTGCCAGTTGATCGCTAACGTGAGATACGTGGATGATGAGATTTCAGATCATTTTATTTGGCAAAGAACTGGACAATGCTACCGGAGATGAGATGTTCAGGGTAACAGAATTGTTGCCTGCTTTACAAATCATGAGCGTACAGGGGAGCTACATCCGGTGCAGAACTGAAGTGTTGAATTAGCTTCCACTATTAAAGTAGCTACAACAGATGTGGGAGATGGACCAGTCATCTAAAATGAATTGTACGCGTCGCGAACGGAACGCTTCAGTTACGCGTCCAGTATAGCTTTCCAGTTAAGTTAGCAGGGATATGCGTAGTTTGCACTGACGGGGCAGCATCGATGACAGGTCAAGTCAAGCTTCATAACGAAAGCCAAGCAGAAAAATCCTGCCATGGTAGCGACACATTGAGTGTCGGAAAACTCTTAACTGTAAAAAAAAAATATATGCCCCCGACCTTGCTTTGAATCAAGTCGTAAAAATAGTTAATTATAGCCTATGTTAAGTCACGTCCCCTTCAAACACAATTACCCTATCCTCTGCAATGAAATGGGTATCCAAAATATCACATATGTTAAAGGCCGTATTGCAAGGTTTGCATTATTAAACAAATTTGCATTAGGTACTACTCATCTAAACTGTTATCCATTGTAGGCCTATTTGATGTTGCAATGATTTGAGGTTTGCAATGATTCTTCTTTCCCCCTCAATGTACTCTATTGCGTCACGTTGGGGACCACTGAACAAGCCCCCTTGAGATTGACATGAGAGAGGAGTAAAGAGAAACGGGCAAGACACGGTTCAGCAGTAAAAAGTGCAGATTATAGATAGATACATAGATATATACAGATATCCTAGATAGATACAGTATATAGACATATAGATATATATCACGTCACATTTTGCTGGTTGGGGGTGGCCTGACCAGCGATCACGCAGTCCACCACTGCAGTTTACATGGAATAGCACTGCCTTGCCTAGCCTACCACACGCACCTGCCATACACAGACTTTCTCCCTGTCTTGGTAAGCCATACCCTGACGGTGTCAATGACAATCAATCAGGAGGAGTAGTTATTGAAAATAATCACGCTTTAGACATGACCAGCCTACTTGGCAGCAGCTTGCAACAGGGGGATTCATAGGTGGCACATAGACCATACAGCTAGCATGAATGCAAATATTTTTAGATCTTCTGACTAAGTTTACTGTACTTATTCAAACGACATCAGCACCACTGCCACTGGATATAAAGCAAACATTGACTTTCACTTGGTGCTTCATTGACTGTAAAAAAGTGTAATAATATTATCTATGCACTGCCTGATGTAGACTAGCTTGACTTGCTAGCTCGATGAGTTGCGAAATGATATCAGCAACACGTACTCGTTCCATATTAAACTTAGGCTACAGTTAACATAGTTTGGCTTTCCAGGCTACTTGGACCATGCATTTAATTACCTTTCACTGCCTTCACGTCTGCCAGGCTCCAAACTGTCTTCATAACAGCAGTTGCAATTCAGTATAAACAGCCTCGGTAAAGTTAAAACCAACTAGCGATGCTAGTCGCGATTAGCATTTGAACTGCAGTTAGGTAACCTACCCTCATAACTAGACGGCTTCCCAGGCTACTTGGACCATGCATTTCATTACCTTTCACTGCCTTCACGTCTGCCAGGCTCCAAACTGTCTTCATAACAGCAGTTGCAATTAGGTATAAACAGCCTCGGTAAAGTTAAAACCAACTAGCGATGCTAGTCGCGATTAGCATTTGAACTGCAGTTAGCTAACCTACCCTCATAACTAGACCTCTCAAATTCCGAAAAATGCATTAAAATAACATTGGACTACGTTGTTATTTTTGTTAAACCTTAGGGTGGCTATGATATAAATGGTGTAACGAAATTTGAAGTGTAAATATACAAACTTTATGAAAGTGTAAGCCACAACCTTTTCCTACAGGAATACATGGAAAACATAACCCCATAACCTCCATAAGGAGATCTCCCCAAATTCAGAAACATTTATTAAATTGAAATGGACAACAACGTTATCTTTGGTAAACTCTTAGGTGGCTATGATATAAATTATGTGACGAAATTCGAAGTCTAAACACACTTACTGTTGAAAGTGTAACTGCGATTTCCATAGGACTACATTCTAATTAAAATCCTCGTTGCCTCACGCACACCACTCTACTTCCGGTATTTCGCCTGCTTTGTGGGGGTGTCATATGATCCTCTGAGTGAAATACCCAGAATGCTCAGGTCAATACAAATGATCCAAAACACACCGTCACTGAGAAACATCGTGTGATTGTCTACTATATATAACAACTGAACACGCATTGTATTCAACAGCGAGTAAGTCCGTACTTGTCCCTCGGGACCATGGCATCTCTAAGAATTACCCAGTCTCAAGGTGAGACAACGATGCGGACAAGCTTAGAAATACACCATTGGTGTACCGTTGCGGACCATCCCATGTCAGTCAATCGAAGATTGAGTAATATCGAGTTTGAAATCATGATGTCAATGAACTGTATGCGTCAGACTGGGAACAATGCTGTGCTGTAGCATACACACCAGTACCTTTTACAAGAATGGCAATAAATAGATTTTTTTTTTAAAATATCAACATTGTATCTTAAATCACTCTGAAATGTCCTTTTGGCATGACCTAAAGCAATTTAAGATGAGCTATTCCGATTAATAGTATACATTCACCAACACTCACGTTTTTGCTAATTATAGAGCCATCGACAGACCAAATAACACCAAATTTATTGGGGGTGCTTTGAATGGGGTCTCAAGTCATCCCACCAAATATGGCTTTCATACGTCACAGCATATCCAAGATAGGCGCACTTCCTGTTTGGCGGCTTCGCTCGCTGTATTTAATTGGTTATCACAGGCGAACGCTTAGACGTATGAAGACGAAATCAAGGCGGTTGATCCACCTTGGTCTGTAGATCACGCGTGCCAAGTTTCATGACGATCGGATAAACTATGCGGCCAGGGTAGCTTTACTTTGACTTTGAACAAAATTCAAAATGGCGGAAAATCCATCATGGCGGAAAATTACATCACATGGTGCGTTGGAATCAGCTGAGTCAGAGGATTCCAATGGTATAAGTTTTATCAATATCGGCCATACGGATCAAAAGTTACGGGCATGAACATGTTTTCCATCTTTGACCAGTTGGTGGCGCTAGAGCGTGAGAGTGGCGAGTATGAAACCTGGTGGTGTCAATCAGGGTAGTCTCCTCTATCAGCATACCAAATTTCGTGACTTTATGTCTTACGGTTTGGGCTACAGGTGGAAAAATGTGTGGGCATCAGCGCTCAAAAGTCGCTTTTCCATTCATTCCTATGGGGAAAAATCGACCGGAAAAACTGGAATAACGGGAGAACGACAAGGCGTATCGAAAAGCTTTATACAAGCCACCATCCTCGCATCAGGACGCACGCGTGAGAAGTGGAACGGCGTCTCTAGCTCCAAATCCCTAGGACAAGATAGGGAGACAAAAATGTTCCGCAAGATAAATAAATTTGATAATAATAGGAAGAACAATAGTGTGCTGCTTTCAGCAAGCACACTAATTAATTATTAGCCTTCATGAATATCTTGGAAAGTGAGGAAACGTTAACATGCCTACACCACGATATGGGCCCAATCACATAACTTGTGGATCAGGTTGGGGTTGACGTTTAAGGCATATTTTGTCGGTTCGGGGAGGGCAGATTCGGGCCCATAGATCACTACAAAACACTGCCCTTGGTGCTAACAGTTTCATTGGCGATTGTGAATATAATCAAGCATATGATGAATACTCTGACTGTCATCGTGATCATGATTGGTGGTTCTATCATTGTGGTGTAGTTATGATTCCAGCATCTTGATTATGACTGGTGGTTCTATCATTGTGGTGTAGTTATGAGTCTAGCATCTTTGTTATGATTGGTGATTCTAGCGTCTTGATTATGATTGGTGGTGCTATCGCTGTGGTGTTATGATTCTAGCATCTTGATCATGACTGGTCATCAACAATAAGAAAATGGTTTGATTGTGAAAGTGTGCGAGCCACTTTGGCTACATATGCTAATTGTAACCCTTTTCAGTTCTTAGAAATGATCAATATTTAAGAATACTGACAGATAGAAAATATATCTCTTGTCTGTATAATAAGGTAAATTGATTTAATATTTCCTAGTGAGACCTACAGTATATGGCCAAAAGCTTATTTCCTTGAATGTGTGAATGTGAATAAAATTGGATTCTTTTTTGTATATCTTGCCCAGGTCCGTGAGGCGACCTCGAATGACCCCTGGGGTCCATCGAGTTCGCTGATGTCAGAGATCGCTGACCTCACCTTCAGCGTGGTGGCCTTCTCTGAGGTCATGAGTATGGTGTGGAAACGGCTCAACGACCACGGGAAGAACTGGAGACACGTCTACAAGGTGTGTGTGTGTGTCTGTGTCTGTGTCTGTGTGTGTGTGTGTGTGTGTGTCTGTGTGTGTGATGCGTGCATTAGTGTGCATATGTATAAGAGAGAGAAGTGTGTGTGTGTGTGTGTGTGTGTGTGTATGTGTGTGTGTCTGTCAGAGAGGTTGTGCATTTTCTTTTGGGTTGTGTAAATTAAAATTAAAGCGATTGTGTAACTGAAAACCTTTAGAACTGTTATATCATATTCAAATTAACTACGAGTATGTGTTTTAGTGTGTGTGTGTGTGTGTGTGTGTGTGTGTGTGTGTGTGTGTGTGTGTGTGTGTGTGTGTGTGTGTGTGTTTTAGTGTGTGTGTGTGTGTGTGTGTGTGTGTGTGTGTGCGTGCATGCGCTCACATGCATGTTTGAAATAATGCCATGATTAAATCATAAGAATAGTCAGTTACGGTAGACCAGGAATAAAAGTGAAGACACTTCTGAGGTCTGACTCCATTTAGATTAACTCATCTCATCAAATATGGAAGACTCCATTTATAATGCATGAAGCAACTCCAAACCTGTCAGTGTGTGTGTGTGTGTGTGTGTGTGTGTGTCTGTGTGTGTGTGTGTGTGTGTTTGTGTGTGTGTGTGTGTGTGAGAGAGAGAGAGAGGAAGGGGGTGAAAGAGAGAGCGTGTGTGTGTGTGTGTGTGTGTGTGTGTGTGTGTCTGTGTGTGTGAGAGAGAGAGAGAGAGAGAGAGAGAGAGAGAGAGAGAGAGAAAGTGACTGATTGAGTGAGTGTGCACGCTGGTGAGTTTGTGTATGAGTGAGCATGTGTAGAGAAAGTGTGAGTGAATGAGAGTGCACATGTGTGGGTGTCTCCAAACTGCTAAGCTTCCTGGGTCATTCACAAGTCTCTGTCGGAGTCTTCTCCCCTATGTAAACTTGCATAAACTTGTACAGTATATGCATAAACTTATGCAAATACTCTCCCCTCCCTCTCCCAAGTGTTCTCATTCTCTCCCTCTCTCCCAATACTCTCAGCTCTCTTTTTCTCTTCTTTATCATTTTCACAGCTCTGTGTGTTCATCCGCCATATAGTTCCCTCTCTCAATATTTTATTTTACTGTGTTGTGTGCTGTTGTATTCTGGGTAATGTATTCTAATGCTCTATGCCAGGGATTCTCAAACTGTGGTGCGCGTATGACCGATGGTACACGAGCTGCTTCTAGGGGGTACGTGAGATGAAAGGGGCTATGCGTGTTAAAAAAAAAAAAAAAACGTTTGAAGTCTTTTGCAATTATTTCACGAACAAATCAATAATTTTGAATCAGGTCATAATGATATGGAAACATGAAATGAAAGGATGTCATTTGTAAACTCTATAGAAGGCTATGTTTTCTTTAAAAAAGGGCGGCTTATTAAACATGATGCCTGAAATATGTCAATATTAAGGTACTTTGGGGGGCTTTACTTTAAAACATACCTGAAGTCTGAGTGGGCACGTTCCCGCCTGGCTATCATGGGCACGTTCCCGCCTAGCTATCATGGGCACGTTCCCACCGAGCTATCATGGGCACGTTCCCACCTGGTTATCATGGGCACGTTCCCGCCTAGCTATCATGGGCACGTTCCCACCGAGCTATCATGGGCACGTTCCCACCGAGCTATCATGGGCACGTTCCCACCTGGCTAGGACAGATACAGAACAAGAATAACAAAGAAAACAACATAACAAAAAAACATACAGTAACACCAAACAAATCAAAACATAGCATACCAACAAACAACAACACAACCATGTCAGGGGCATGTTGTTCCGGGCATGTTCAGGACCATACCAGGGCCAGGTTGGCTTCAGAGTCACCTGGTGACCGACCGTAACCACCTCTCACACTCTGAGGAGATGTTTGCCATGCTCGAGTTGGCTGATGGCTTTCACATCCATTTTGGAGGGTTCAGAACGCTAAGCGTCTGATTTTAGCTTGTACGTGTAAATATTTTACGCAGCTGGTTATCCTGGCTGTCGTCTCTTCCCACGGTCTCCCTCTCTGCTGTTTGAACTCTATCTCATTTCTCGCTCTCACACACTCCTGTTCTGTTTGGAGGCACAGTGTGTTGTGCTTCAGATGACTCCAGAAATGAACATTTGGATTTGCCTCATTAAGACGCCAGGTCTAACACAGCATTCGTATCCTATGTGTCCTAATACTGGGTATTTTTTTTTGGTTTATCATTCTTATTACAATTATCTCTCTCTCTATCTATCTATCTATCTATCTATCTATCTATATATATCCCTCTCTCCCTCTCTTCTCTCTTTCTCTCTCTCTTAGTATCTTTCTGTTGTCCCATAAAGGTTCTTCAGATTTATGAGATCCATGAGAGAAAGGTAGAGAAATAAAGAGAGGAAGAGAGACATGCTCAGATGCAGGCTTTAATACTGGATTTAGGATCAACGCTATTCTTCTAGCTTTCTATCTTCCTCTCTGTTTTCTCTCTGTCTCTCTCTCTTTTTGTCTTCCACGTCTTTCGGTCTTGACTCTGTTGGACTACGTAACCAAGACAGGCTATAGGAGCCAGGTTTAACACTGGGTTTAGGATTAATACACCTGTCTCACTCTCACACTCTCTCCCTCTCTACCGCCCCTTTAGGCCCTGTCTCACTCTCACACTCCCCCCCCCCTTTAGGCCCTGTCTCACTCCCCCCCCCTTTAGGCCCTGTCTCACTCTCACACTGTCTCTCCCTCTCTTCCACCCTCTTTAGGCCCTGTCTCACTCTCACCCAGTCTTTCCCTCCCCCCCCCCTTTAGACCCTGTCTCACTTTCTCCCTCTCTACTGCCCCTTTAGGCCTGTCTCACTCTCTCACTCTCTCCCTCTCTTCCCCCCCTATTTAGACCCTGTCTCACTCTCACACTGTGGGCCAGATGTACTAACGTTTTGCGCCCATTTTAGGCGTAAGGTGCACGTAAAAACATGGCGATTGTATGTACAAATGAGCCGCAATGAGGGAAACGCGCACACTGCCTGCCGTGGGAGCTGAGAATGGCTATTTGCGCTTTTCTGTGTCATGCATATTAATTCCTGGGCGGATCAGCTGAAAATGGGTGTAACGCGCAAGTGCAGGGGAGGAGAAGTGCTAATAGCGATTGATTAAGTATTCCGCCATATGTATGAAAACAGCGCACGTCTATTTTGCGTTGAAAAACTTCCGCCTTCTGAAAGCAGGTGTAATCCAAATTGCGGTTAAATGCGTCTATTAGAAAAACTTTTAGAGACAGCTGAATCAATATTCAGAGCATCAGTTTTCTTCATTATACTATGTCAAAAGCAACCTTAACTTTTGATGCCTCTCTAAAATCGTATTTTCTCTTTCATGACATAGCCTACACTTCCCAATCTTTTAGACTAGGGCAGTAAGTCATAGCCTATCCCTATACGTGCAGTAAATAGTTCAAGTATTTTTTTTTCAAGTGGATTAGTAGAACTACTAGGCCTACTCTGTCTGTTGCTGCTCGTTGACATGTCTTTGTATCATGTGTGATCGCTAAACTTTGATTCTTTTTAATGTTGCAATATTCGACTGCGCTTGCACACGCAATTGACGTTGTGCAAGGGGCGGGGACGGGCAGTGAAGAACGCAGTTAACGTAATGAAGTGACAGCTTAGTAAATTCCACGCAATATAGCAAAGCAAAGCGTTCGCTTTCTGCGCATACAAAAACTCGCTATTACCGCTTCCTTAGTACATCTGGCCCTGTCTCCCTCTCGTCCTCCCTCTAGGCCCTGACGCTACTGGACTACCTGGCCAAGACGGGCTCGGAGCGGGTGGCGCAACAGTGCCGGGAGAACGCCTTCACCATCCAGACGCTACGCGACTTCCAGTACGTGGACCGCGACGGCCGTGACCAGGTGCTCCATCACGCCATGCTCCTCTCAAGCAGTTTTCATGCCAAATGTTGCTGTGTAGATCAATAATATCTGATCAGTTGATTGATTGATTGATTGATTGATTAATTGGTCAGGGCTGTGATTAGGTCATTTATAATGCACTAATCTTTTCTTACGTTTCTCATATTTTCTTGTTAGTTTCTTGTTAAGCATTAAGTATTATTAAGTTTATAGTTGCAATTGATTATTGAGTTATTGATTGATTGATTGATTGATTGATAGATTGATAGATTGATTGAACATAGAGTATGTTTTCAACATTTTAAATATTTTGTCTGACTCAATTTAACTAATTGATTGATTGATTGTTTGTTTGTTTGTTTGTTTGTTTGTTTGATTGATTGATTGATTGATTGATTGATTGATCGATTGTCCAGGGCCTAAACGTGCGTGAGAAGGCCAAGCAGCTGGCGGCGCTGCTGCGTGACGACGAGCGCCTCCGTCAGGAGCGAGCTCAGGCCCTGAAGACCAAGGAGCGCATGGCTGGAGGGGGCACTGGAGGAGGAGGAGGAGGAGGTGGAGGTATGAGCAAATGGCAGGCAGGGATACAGGGGGGGAGGAGGAGGAGGTAGGAGGTTGAAGCAAATGACAGGCGGGGGTACTGGGGGTGGTGGAGGAGGTGGAGGAGGTAGGGCTGTGTAATTCATCCAAGGATTATGAAAATGACATTGTCCCTCATTTTGAGTTATGAATGTGTTAACTTGTTTTTCAGTTTAATGTTTTGGATGAAAAATGGATGGGGTTTCCAAAATCATTGAGTAATTGTGTTAAATGATCACAATCTCAATAATATCAATGGAATCAATATTATGATTCCATGCTTATGATTTTTGAGGTGGTGAAGGAGGAGTATATACATATTCTCTATGTCTTGGCTGTTTATCAGCTCATCTTCATTTGATAACATGTTAATAGGTGATTTAATGCCATGATTATGATGTTTATCCTTAACAAGAAGAAGGAGGTGGTGGAGGAGGCCTGGGTAGAGCATGATGTTCACCTGGTGGTGGAGGAGGTGGGCTAGGAGGGGCAGTGGTGCAATATACAACAATGACTCTTGCCCTACAGGAGGAGGTGTAGGAGGAGGAGGAGGTGGGCCAGACAATAAATAACCCTGATGTTTGGCCTACAGGAGGAGGAGGTGGGGGTGTAGCAGGATGAGGAGGTGGGCTAGACAATAACCCTGATGTTTGGCCTACAGGAGGAGGTGGGCTGGGCCAGACAATAACCCTGATGTTTGCTCTACAGGAGGAGGAGTAGGGGGTGTAGCAGGAGTAGGAGGAGGTGGGCTAGACAATAACCCTGATGTTTGCCCTACAGGAGGAGGTGTAGCAGGAGGAGGTGGGCTAGACAATAACCCTGATGTTTGCCCTACAGGAGGAGGAGGTGGTGGGCTAGACAATAACCCTGATGTTTGGCCTACATGAGGAGGTGTAGGAGGTGTAGGAACAGGAGGAGGTGGGCTGGGTTATAACCCTGATGTTTGGCCTACAGGAGGAGGTGTAGGAGGTGTAGGAGGAGGAGGTGGGCTGGGTTATAACCCTGATGTTTGGCCTACAGGAGGAGGAGTAGGAGGTGTAGGAACAGGAGGAGGTGGGCTAGACAATAACCGCGATGTTTGCCCTACAGGAGGAGGTGTAGGAGGTGGGCTAGACAATAACCCTGATGTTTGCCCTACAGGAGGAGGTGTAGGAGGTGGGCTAGACAATAACCCTGATGTTTGCCCTACAGGAGGAGGTGTAGGAGGTGGGCTAGACAATAACCCTGATGTTTGCCCTATAGTAGGAGGAGGAGGAGGAGGTGGGCTAGACAATAACTCCGATGTTTGCCCT
>NC_084994.1:20318413-20325913 GCF_963854185.1 Sardina pilchardus | reverse complement strand
AAGTCAAGCCCAGTAAACCCCTTAGTACAGTATTAGGCCCTTGAAGTAGAGCAGTTATTTTCTGTAGGGGACAGTCCCACTCGTTGCACCATGACCCTCAGCCCACTGGAAAATGGTCAACATACCATAATTTCCCGACTATTAGCTGTGGCTTTTACATTGATTTTGCTAAATTTCTTCAGCTACACAGGGGCAGTTAATATGGTATTACAGTTTTTGCCCGTTGCTTGAACACTATAGACCCATGCTTAGACTAAAGTAACACAACTTGAAGTTTTGTTGCCATATCTCAAAACCATGTACCTATACCTTAAACAAAAGTGCTGCTTTGCACTCTAGTTGCAATTCTGTAACACACTTACTCCTTTATGCAACACACTTGGTCCTGCATACTACTCTCTATGTCATACATAGACACTTCGTTCAAAAATGAAATCTCATAGTACCATTTGTTAAACACATGTATCCAAAATACAAAACACATCGGGTAATTGCAACCACTCAAATACACACCTGAACGCACTTACTTGCAAAACTGAACACCAATCAGCCATCTACAAAAAGCCCATTCGTTTAGCCATCGGAAATGGTGATGTGAACGGTATATTTCCCAGTGTTGTGTCATTGTTTCCTTGTGTGTAGAGTTTTGGCACAATGAGTGAAGTTTTTCTAAATGTATTCAAGCAAATATGTTTTATATAAAGTAGACTAGTGTATTCCTCCTGATTTGCAAGTGTATGCATATGATGCAAGTGTGTTTCATTTTGTCACCAGAGTTACATTTTGACAAAGGATTGTTGGGTTTTGATTGCAGAGTTTAGGTACTGATAGAAGAGTTTCAATTTGGCATACATGTGAAAGGTTTATTTCCTAGTGTTGTGTTATGTTCGCTAGTGTGTAGAGTTTTGGTATGGTGAGCGAAGTTTTGCAAAATGTGTTCAAGCAACGGGCAAAAACTGTAATATGGTTTTGTTGCTTTCAACTTGCATAAAACACTGTCCTGCGGCTTATACACACACAGGAAATTACTTAGAGTTTGTATTGGTTACCGATTGGTCACCCTACCCTCACTCAGGCAAAAACAGCCAATCAAACATCTGTAAATCCAGGGCCTCAAACACTTTGGACTCATGAGTTTACAATAACCACAGCACAGGCTACTGAAACAGACTTTGGACATGACAGCGGCCCATTTAACTGAGTTCTCTTGAAGCACACAGACCCCTGAAAGCAGACTTTGGACACGAGTGCGGTCCACTCCTACATGTCGTCATTAAATAGACAGAATATGTGTGCTCAGCTCTGTCCAGCCACATGCAGCTAATCACAAGACTTCACACTGAAATACATGCAGCCAATGAGAAGCCTCTTGTCTTGTATGTGTGCATTAGTGGTTTGATCAGATGAGAATATAAGACGCTTACTGTCTAATAAATGACTGGTGTTAAACCTCTCCTTCTCTCCTTCTCTCCCTCCCCACCTCCTTTTTTCTTTTCTCAACTCCCCCCTCTCTCTCTCTCTCTCTCTCTCTCTCTCTTTCTCTTTCTCTCTCTCTCTCTCTCTCTCTCTCTCTCTCTCTCTCTCTCTCTCTCTCTCTCTCTCTCTTTCAAACCCATACACTCCCCCTCAATCCATCTCCTTCTCTCCTCATCTCTATTTTTCTCTTTTCTCTTTTCTAACCCTTTTTCTCTCTTTCTCTCACACACCCGTTCATGGCACTGTCACCCCTCTCTCTCTCTCTCTCTGTCTCCTCATCTCTCTTTCTCTTCCTCTCTCTCTCTCTCTCTCTCTCTCTCCCATCTCTCTCTCCTCTTGGTGTCCTTATCGTTCCCTCTCTCTCAGATTCGGATCCCTTCGGAGACTCGGTGGTGGTGGCGGAGCAGGTGAACGGGCGCGTCGGAGACGAAAGCCCCGAGACCTTTGACCTCTCGCGCCTGGGCCCGCCCCTGACGGCCGCCGCCATGGCAACGGCGACGTCGCCGCGACCCTGCCGGACCCCCGAGGCCTTCCTGGGCCCCACGGCCGCCTCGCTGGTCAACCTGGACACACTCATCCCCGCCAACCCGCCGGCCTCAGCAGGAACCCCTTCCTGTCTGGTGAGGAGAACGAACGCACACACACACACACACACACACACACACACAAACACACACACACACACACACACACACACACACACACACACACACACACACACACACAAACACTCACACACACACACACACACACACACACACACACACACACACACACACACACACACACAACACTCACACACACACACACACACACACACACACACACACACACACACACACACACACACACACACACACACACCACACACACACACACTCACACACACACACACACACACACACACACACACACACACACCACACACACACACACACACACACACACACACACACACACAGACACGTGCGCAGACATGCACGCACGCACGCACGCACATAAACTGACCATGAGTCAAAACCTACCAGGCATTTCTAGGCATAGTTTCACACACACACCACACACACACCACACACACACACACACACTCACCACGCATCGGCAAAAACCCATTACTAAGCTGTCACAACTTACCATGAGTACATGTTTCCTTATCTGCATGAGTATGAATTATAATATGATAATATTTCAAGGAATTCTAAGCACCATCCCTCTCTTTTTTGTCCCTCTCTCCCTTCCTCTCCCTCTACACCCCCTCTACACCCACCCCATCTCCCTATCTTTCTCATCCTTCATCCTGCCATCTCTCTCCCCATCCTTCCCCCCTTCATCTTTTTTTTCTCCCACCCCTCATCTTTCTCTCTCTCTCCTTTACCTCTTTCTCTCCCTACCCCTTCTCCTTCCTTCCTTCCCTCTCTATCTCCCCCTCTCCTTCTTCTCTTTCCCTCCCTCCTTCTCTCTCTCTCTCTCTCCCTCCTCCTCCGCAGGTCTCAGTGCCCCCTCCCCCACTAACCCCTTCCACTGTGACCAGCCGCGCCTCACCCTTAACCAGCTGCGCCCGTGCTCCACCTCCCCTCTGCCCCCTCACGCCCACCACCACGGCTCCTCCACGCTGCCCTACAGCGCCTCCCTGCCCCTGCCCGTGCCCCGGCACGCCGCCGCCCCCCTCCCTGCCCTCCTCTTCACCCAGCCCCCGCAGGGCCTGCTGGATCTGCCCTCCAACCTGCCCAGCGCTGTTGCCCTCTCGTCTAACCCCATGCAGCAGCAGCAGCAGCACAACCACCTCCATCACAACCACCACCACAACCACCACCACCACCACAGCAGCAGCATCCGCACCGCTTCTCCCCGCAGCCTCGCCACATGATGCAGCCCCAGAGCCACAGCCACAACCCCTTCCTCTGAGGCGGACACCAGGCGGGCACCAGGCGGCGAAGGCATCCCGGCATAAGGCGCGGTTGGAACCTGCTGCATCAGGGATTGGGATTGGGATTGAGATCTGAATTGGGATTGGAATCTGGATTTTTTTTTTCCAAATCTGAATTGGGATCTGAATCAGGGATCTGGATTGGAATCTGGATTATTCAAATCTGAATTGGGATAAAAGTCTAGATCTGAATCAAGGGATCTGGATTGGAATCTGGACCAGGATCTGGATTGAGATCTGAATTGGGATTAGAGACTGGATTGAAATCTGAACTGGAATAAAGTCTAAAGTTTGAATCAGAATAAAAATCAAGATAAAAGTCAAGGTTTAGATCTGAATCCAGATCAACATCAACTCTTCAATCTTAATTCAGATCTCAATATGGATCTTCAATGGAGGCCAAGGAACAGAGTCATCAATAGGAATGTGGATCTAAATCTGGATCCAGATTATGGTTTGCACGTGGACAGAGTGCATCACCATTTTCAGAAGACCTTGAATCTTGGTCTAGGTCTTCAGTTGTGAATGTGGATCTGGAACTTTTGCCCTGTATCGTGATCTGGTTTCATGTGAGGCTGGGATCTGGACCCATGGAGTGAATGTAAACGAAATGTCATAAAAAAAATACATGAGACTCCAGAGAAGAGGAGCAAAAGCCCATTAAGACCTCTGATCCAGATCCTCCAGGGATGTGAATTTGATTGTATTTGTGTGAAAACGGTCCGCAGCAGATTAAGCTATTTGAATCTGAATTCAGTGTAAACGCTTTGGCAGGGTACAGACTCCATCTTCGTTTGTTTGATGGGGTGAGAATATATATTTTACAAATATATCCTGAAGACCCACGTTGTATGCAGTTGAAGAGAAAAAACATGGTCACACTCTGTCTCACACATACACACATGTTCTCTTTCTCTCACACACACACACACACACACACACACACACACACACAATTACCCCCACCTCACACAAACAGAAAGACACATCTGGACACACAGACAAGTAATGCTCCAATGAAACTCCACACGCAAAAGCACATTGTTCCTCACACACTATGAAATGTAACACTTCGATGGTACACACAAATACATACACACACACACAAACACACACACACACACACATATTTGGACACACTATTGACACACACACACACACACACACACACACACACACACACACACACACAAACACACACACACGTGCACGCTATTGACACACACACACACACACACACACACACACACACACACTATTAAGGCTTTTTTAGCATGCTGCTTTGATAGACCTCATAGCAAAGGTCATCATGCTGCCACTCAAGTTATCCACATCCTTTATGAGATGTCAGTCAAGCCCAGCTGTCCAATCAAAACATCCCATCCCTTTTATGTCACCTCTAATGTGGGCGGGACTTGAATCTGGTCTGGGAACAAACAGACTTTCAGGAATATATTTTTCAAAAAGTTCAGACTTCTGTTGCTTCACCATGGACAAATGAATGCTTTCCTCTTTCATCACTTTTATTGCACCACTCTCTTATTTTTTCTTTCTTTCCTCTCTCATCTCTTCTTCCCATTCTCTTTTTTGCTCTTCTCTCTCTCTAACTACTTTTCTCTTCTATCCTTCTGTGCTCTATCACCCTCTCTTTCTTTTCTGCCTTCTTTTCATTCTTCCCATTCTCTTTTTTGCTCTTTTCTCTCTCTCTAACTACATTTATTTTCTATCCTTCTGTGCTCCATCACCCTCTCTTTGTGTTCTGTCTTCTTATGTCTTTAACACAGGTTCGTTTCATTCCTTTTTCATCCACTTTTTCTTATTTTCATCCCACTCTTCTTTCTTTCCTCCATGGCCTTCTAGGGGTGCCTCTCATGTAGGAATTTATCGGTCCTTTCTTCCTTCCTCGATCCTCGTTCACCGGAAATCGCTCACAGTCGACGTCACTGGGACATCTCATTCATGTAATTGCAACCAGAGGAGGCAAGACCATAGACCGAGTTCATCGGGCTTCGTTCCTCCATCCTCCGCTTGTTCCTTTGTCGTTTCCTTCATAAATTCATTAGTGTGAGGGGCTATGACCGGGGGAAGGATCGAGGAAGGAAGGAAGGACCGATAAATCCCTATATGAGAGGCACCCCTAGATCTTTATCTTGGGGTCATCTCATCCTGAGTTGACCTTGTCTCGGATTGTAAACCCCTCCTCTTTTCCCACCTTCTTCCTCCACGACCACCAATCACGTGCCTGTCTCACTGGCAGACCCACAGCGCACTGGGGGTTGGCCCCTCCCACACCCCCCCGACACCCCTCAATGCCGCATCGTCACAGGAGAGCGGGGGAGGCGGGGGGGGGCGGGGTCTCAGGGGCACCACCCAATCGAAACTCACGCAGCCAATGACATGCTTGCTGGAACTGTCCGTCAGCCACGGATCTGCTGATGAAAAGCATGGCTTCAACTGAGCCAAGGAGAAACACCAAACAAACAAAATGGCGGATTGGGGGAAAAAAAAACAAAACAAAACAAAACCGGATGGACAAAGTGTTGTGTCTCTCCCTATGAAGAACAAATGATTTTATCCAAGGACTACTACTAGCCTTAGGTGTATCTGCTTTGAGCTGTGCAATTTGTGATTGTGTTCAACAGACTAGTAGAACACACACACACACACACACACACACACACACACATACAAACACACACACACACACACACACACAAGTTGCTCATTGGAAATATAACCTACAGTGTGGTACTCTGTGCAGTTATGAAAGCACCAATAAATGAATGTGGTTTGCATCTGCTTTGTGCCTACAATCATTTCTACCAGACAAAAGATGCCCCCCTCCCTGTCTCTATTTCTCTCTCTGTCTCTCTGTTTTCCTCTCTCTCCCTCTCTCTCTCCCTCTCTCACTGTCAGTGTCTGATATTTTGAATGCAATTCATTTTAGGACATGCCATTGGATGACGTAAACACAGATTTGGCATTACCCAAGCAAAGTAAGTAGCCTAGATCTAACAGAAAGTGGAGCACACAAGGTCTCTCCAAGCTACCCCAGTACTTTTACCATCCTCTCTCTCTTTCTTTCCTCTCTTTCTGTCTCTCTCTCTCCCTCTCTTTCTTTCTCCTTCTCTCTCTTGCTCTCTCTGTCTCTCTTTCAGACAGTCTCACACATATGCTGCCCCTCCACTTCCTTTGCGAGCGCAAGATTAGAATGATCTCTGTTCTTTCACAAATGTACAGTATAACCTGACATTATCACAAAGGCACCTTGCGTGTGTAGGCTTTCTAGCAAAGCCAGTATCTTTGTGAAAATGATTCCATATGTATGTGTTGTGTGGAACTGGAAGTCCTTTTTGTTTGTGTTATGTGTGTATTCTCTGAAAAGTTACATAAGGTATCCCAGTAGCCAGTGGAGAAGGTCATCAGACACAAGCCAGCTTCTCTAATGGAAACTAAGATTAGTCCGTTAACCAGCCATTTCAGTTTTTGACTTTGAATCACTGGCTGGGGTCCTGTCTTTCAGTTTTATAATAGTAGAAAAGTAGAAAATAATCTGGATGTACTGTATAAGTATTATGCATCCAGATTATTTTCTACCTATGAAACTGAAAGATAGGTCCCCAGCCAGTGATTCAAGTCAGAAATATTTCCGTTTTATGAGTAGAAAATAATCTCTGGATGTCTCTGACCGTTATTTGTTCTTTGTTCCGTAAAGCTGGCTATTCATTTCCAACCTATCCGCAGAGATGACACATAACCCTGTCAGTCATTACTAAGGATTGTTTGTGTAGATTGCCCCACCCCACCCCACCCCACCCCTTCTCCCTTCCTCTGCCCCTTTCTCTCTCAACCATGATTTGCTCTGGCTGGACTGTGTCTCTGTTTGTAAGTGGTTGCTACATGCAGATATGCATTTGACCCTTTTTCTCACTGTTTTAGTAGGTCACTGATTTGGACACACATACTCTTGTCTTTCACTCACACACACACACATAAGCAAACACACACACACACACACACACACACACACACACCGTATCATAATTTAGCTTCTGTTCACTTACTATGGATGGGGTATCAAATGCAGTATCACAATT
>NC_084994.1:20237213-20314713 GCF_963854185.1 Sardina pilchardus | reverse complement strand
AACTCTTCAAATGCCTAATCCTCTGCAGAGATCTAAGAAGATCCTTTACTCTAAAGTTTTTAAAAAATATGCATTCGCAGTTATGAAACAAAGAACCTTCTCACAAATTGAGCATTGTGTTTTCAATAGTTTTGCTGTAGTGTGTAATGATGTGTATAGTGTTTTGAAAGCTTCGAGCTGCTCTTTTGGTGTGAAAGTTTGAGTTTTGAAGGGAGAAGGTGTGGTTGTGCTTATGTGGTTGTGCTTATGTAGCTTCATAAAAGGGTATTGCGTTTAGACATTGGGGAACATAGAGGAAACGTTTGTGAAATGTGTTTTAGCATTTGAGGAAAAACTGTAACACATTTGCAAAGGACACCTTTTGACTTTTTTTTCAAACACAGCTTCAGTGTTTTGACAGATTATTTATTCATAAAGCTACCAACAATTTTTAATTGATTTAAACGTACATTTCAGAGGAGTCAAATCATATCACCATAGTTGCTCAAACACACATTTATAACGTACAATTAAACAAATAATTTAATAGCAAAATATCACACACATAAAACAAACAATGGAATAAACAATGTGTTCACTTTTGTTTTTTCTTTCTTTCTTTCTTTTCTCTTTTTTGATTTATGAGAAGACGCAATGAACCCCCAATGGCTATCATAACACCCCCAACAACAGCTATAGCAGGCAGTGCAACAGCTATAGCAGGCATTGCAAAAGCTGATGTCAATGTGAGGAAGATTCCTCCTGTCACTGCTCCTGCTGCGCCTACTACTGTTCCAACAGCCATGGCGTCTTGTTCAATGTTCTGTTTAGCTTTCTGTTTGTGTTTCTGACGATCTATATTCTTCTGAACTTCCAAATACATGTCAGGTGTATAGCCTTCACCCTTCACAATGTCCTCTATTTTAGCAAACAGTTCTGAGACCTGAGTACGATCATCACTCTCATTATTAAAGGTATGATATCTGCTTCCACACTTGTCAATAATAACATTTCCACGTTTACTCTTTTTAATATATGACTCAATACTTTCCCCCTTCAACTGATCAACATGAGTGATCAATAAAAGCGTAAAACGTTTCAAAGCATCTTGTCCAAAATTCTCTTCGATCCATGCTACACATCTTTGTTCCTCCTCTGTGAACCTTCCAACTTTGATCACTAACAGGAGGATGATCGGGCCAGTGATGGAGGATTTCATCACATCTTTGATAATGTTCCTCAGTTCTTTTCCTGATGTTACTGTATCATAAACCCCGGGGGTATCTATCACTTTGACACATTTTTCATAAATCACGTCTGACTCCACCTGGCAGATTTTAGTAACAGAGTCTACTGACATGTCAGATTCAAAGGCGTCTCTTCCCAAGATTGTGTTCCCTGTCGCACTTATGCCTGATCCAGTTTTCCCCAACAGCAAAATATTGACATGAGAAGGCATTCCTTTCCCTGTGAATCAGATTCAAACATACCACCATAAAAAAAGCATATTAGCTTTTTTTCTTTATCATTATTATTAATTAGACATTTAATGTATGTGACATTTTGTATGAGGTTTAACTGGATGGGGGGCATCATCCAATGTCATTTCATTATGCCACTGTTTTTAACATATAAATCTAAAAATGATTCATGTTACCCTATGATAATTATCCACAGATTACATACTTTAAAATGTACAACATGTGCTTATGTGACCTTGACCTATTAGCTAGCAATGAGCCTAAAATTGTCAAGCCTGTTACTGTCAGGCAGGTTACTTTTCCAGAGTAAAGGCCCGTACAGACCAGATACGACACGAATTTGCGGTGCGAAAATGCGAAAAATTCGTGTGCGAACTTTTCGCACTCAAAGTGTACACACCGAGTCCGATGCGATTATTTTAATATTTCGCATTCTATTTCGTGCTGACGTCACGCAGCGAATTTCAGTAAGGGAGAGCTCGTAAAATCATCTAGATTTGAAGCAGATCGATAGCCTTTAATAATTCATTGGACGGGCATTGTCTTGAGAGGTGCTGGGGAAATGAAAGTTTATAAGGCCACCCTTTCCATCTATGTTGTGCTATTGTAACTGTGCAGTCGAACCACAACGTTGGTTGGGTTCATTAGTATACACACACACACACATACACACACACACACACACACACACACACACACACACACACACACACACACACACACACACACACACACACACACACACACACACACACACAGGTGTGCGTCTGTATGCACTGAGCGTACCATGAGGCTACTCATCAACGGGAGAAAATGTCCCGTGTGTATTCACACCAAATCAGCCGACCATACTTTACCAACTATGCACAGTATCCCATTAGCTGCATGCCATCAGGCTATTTACAATTTTCTATATTAAGTAGGCCTGAAGTTAGTCAACACGTTATCAAAATTAACTTAATGCAGAGTTACATCCACGCGCACACATGTTGTTTAAGCAGGAGAAATTACGCACGCAGGCGCGCAACTATTTGTTTTCTTTAACCTGGTTAGCGTTATCAGTACACAATGTGAAGCTAAATCACAACTCAATACTCATCATGGATATTATATCGCAACAACGAAAACAGAAAGGATGGAAAGCAAAGCTAGAGTTACGCCTATTCCTGATGGACAAAACAGGTAGACAATTGGTGTGCTTGACGGAATTGACTAGCTAAAGCCAGACGTTAACTGTACGCTAAAGGTGTACAAAACTAAAGGTAACTTAGCCATAGGGCTGTGTAACGTTGTCCAAATGAGTACTGTAGGTCACTGTTAGACTTTATTGTTGTATCAAATTATTGATTGCATGTGGATGCTGTATGTAGGCTACGTTTTTGCTGACCAATGCACGAACCTAAAACCGAGACACGGGCTAATATTATTGTCCAGTATTACAGTTTTTGCCCGTTGCTTGAACACTATAGACCCATGCTTAGACTAATGTAATACAACTTTAAGTTTTGTTGCCATATCTCAAACACCTATACCTATACCTTAAACAAAAGTGCTGCTTTGCACTCTAGTTGCAATTCTGCAACACACTTACTACTTTATGCAACACACTTGGTCCTGCATACTACTCTCTATGTCATACATAAGACACTTCGTTCAAAAATGAAATCTCAGTGTACCATTTGTTAAACACATGTATCCAAAATACAAAACACATCGGGTAATTGCAACCGCTCAAATACACACCTGAACGCACTTACTTGCAAAACTGAACACCAATCAGCCATCTACAAAAAGCCCATTTGTTTAGCCATTGGAAATGGTGATGTGAATGGTATACTTCCCAGTGTTGTGTCATTGATTCCTTGTGTGTAGAGTTTTGGCACAATGAGTGAAGTTTTTCTAAATGTATTCAAGCAAATATGTTTTATATAAAGTAGACTAGTGTATTCCTCCTGATTTGCAAGTTTATGCATATGATGCAAGTGTGTTTCATTTTGTCACCAGAGTTACATTTTGACAAAGGATTGTTGGGTTTTGATCGCAGAGTTTAGGTACTGATAGAAGAGTTTCAATTTGGCATAGATGTGAAAGGTTTATTTCCTAGATTTGTGTTATGTTTACTAGTGTGTAGAGTTTTGGTACGGTGAGCGAAGTTTTGCTAAATGTGTTCAAGCAACGGGCAAAAACTGTAATACATATTTTCCGGGGGAGAGGTTGTTTGATGGGTGATACACACACACACACACACACACACACACACACACACACACACACACACACACACACACACACACACACACACCCCACCACCACCTTTAGCTCCCGCATATTGGATTCAATTTATGCTATTTGAGCGGACTGGTGTAGTAGCTTAATGTCTTGTAGGGTATGCTAGGCCTCATTTACAATGTTGCAAGACAAATTGTAATGCCAACACGCTATAAAACGTCCATAGGCCATAGCATGTACATGTACGAAACCATTGCACACGCATGCATGGAGCTACAGGCCTACGTCAAAAGTTATCTGCATAGCCATAACATCTTACAGCCTGTAGTGTAGAGCATCTGCTACAAGTAAAATCGAGCATCTTATGGCTATGATCAACACACAGCAAAAACTAGGCAGCCTAGTTTGTATCTTACCGTTAAGGTCCACAGAAAGTTTCTCAAAGTTCCACATTGGGCTACTTCAGTTAATGCACCAGGCAACGAGGCAAAATTTCGAGCTATGTCAAAGTATAATTGGTTATCGTATCACGAAGAGCATCTATGGGTTCAGATGCCTATGCAATGGCCTATTCCAAAAACGTAAATTTCCGTGAATTGATGTTATATTTTCCCAATGCAAATGTGTGCAGTGTGAAACTCTCTGTTAACTGCTGTAGTAGGATTTATTCATTATTTTTGGTTGAGTGTGAAATTATGGGACGGTGGTAAGAAGTGGGGAAAGCTGCCTGTGAGGAGTTCGCACTCTTGAACACCTGGGAGATTTGCTGTAAAGTAGCCTAAACTCTTTGTGTTATGGCCTATCGCGGGCAGCAAGATCACCCATTCGGTCAGCCTTTTCTGCTCGTCGTCCTTAATGGAACCCTGCGAAATCATTATTTGATTGGTCAGGAGCTGTTTTTCGCATGCGAAATTTCGCATCAAACAGGACCGTTCCGAAAGTTTTTTTCGTCGCAACGAACTTCGTCCTCGGTGTGTACATACTAATTGGAATACATGTGTTTAATAGCCTGCGTAATTTCGTGCGAATATTTCGTCCGAAAAATCGGACTTGGTGTGTACGGGCCTTAACAGGCATGACATAGATTAGGTTTCACCCTTGACACACTTGTTGTTTCTCAAAGTCAAGGATGGGTCCTTCAAAGCCACTTTTTCAAGGACGTTGCGTCATCGAATCTTGTCAAGCACTGTTCCAAAGTCAAGGATGCTTTAAAATTCTATCAAGTACTGAGTCGTTCGTTCTGAGAATTTCTGAGATTTTTGGAGAAGGATGAGGTCGAGGATGCATCAATGCAACCTCGACGTGAAGAAATAACCCACAATCCTTTACGTATGGACGATTAGAAATTCTCTGGCGGTGTGATTGAAAAGAAAGAGGGAGAGAGGGAGATGGAAAGAGGATGTTAAGAAGCAGTACGTGTTCATGTAGACTAAATACCATTTCTTCCACTCATTCATTCATTCATTTATTCACTTCCACACTCGCTAGGCTGTTCCATTGCATGTGGTGATCTTGGCGGCTGGGGAGGGTACTGGGAAGGTGTGTAGCCTTGTCTCTCTAGCACCCGACTAGCAAGAAAGCAGTCTGTCAAGGATGCACTCTTGACTTTTGAAAAATAGCGACTGTTTTTAAACATTTATCTGTATAAAATGCATTTTAAAGGTCATACTGTATTTATTAAAGGGGTAGTTCAGAATTGTGGACCTCATTTCCAAGTCAGCTAGTGTGATTTATCAGTGGAGACTGTTTTCAGCACATTTCATCCAGTCCTTCTAGGTGCAGAGTTTGCTGGCGCATCTTTGCTTTTTGGCACCAAACCCTGTGCCACAATACCAGTAATGCGAGGTTTATGGACAAAATGGCGAATTGAAACCTTATGGAAAGCCTTCCCAGAAAAGTCAAAGCTGTTATAGCTGGAAAGGGTGGACCAATGTCATATTAAACCCTATGGATCAAGAATGGGATGGCACTTAGGTCATTAGGGGGGTCAAGGCAAGTGACCCAATACTTTTGGCAATATAGTGTAGTCAGAGGCCTTCATTTTACTCAAGCCCATCGCGGCCCTATATTCAGACAACAAGTAGAATGAATGAAAACTAGATTTTGTGTCTATTTGAACCTATAAAATACTATATTCATTTATTGAAAAAGTGCAGACACCATAACATTATGGTATGCATACAGAACATTAACAACAAATAGGCCTAATACAGGCTAAATTCCAGTGTAGAAACATGGTAACAAAAACATGCTGGTAGTGCATTGTAAACACTTAAGCATACACAGTGACACAAGGTTTAGACACCTTACCGCTCCAAAGGCGCCACGGTCGACTTAAAGCTCCATTATGTAGTTTTTTAGGGCGATTCTTAGCAAAAACATGTTTTTTCAATTTTAATTTCTATACAAACTAAGACGTAAAGAAACGCAAACACCCACGCAATAAGTGTATCAAAAATTAGCTATGTATTACAGTTTTTGCCCGTTGCTTGAACACTATAGACCCATGCTTAGACTAAAGTAACACAACTTTAAGTTCTGTTGCCATATCTCAAACACCTATACCTATACCTTAAACAAAAGTGCTGCTTTGCACTCTAGTTGCAATTCTGCAACACACTTACTCCTTTATGCAACACACTTGGTCCTGCATACTACTTTCTATGTCATACATAAGACACTTCGTTCAAAAATGAAATCTCAGAGTACCATTTGTTAAACACATGTATCCAAAATACAAAACACATCAGGTAATTGCAACCGCTCCAATACACACCTGAACGCACTTACTTGCAAAACTGAACACCAATCAGCCATCTACAAAAAGCCCATTCGTTTAGCCATTGGAAATGGTGATGTGAATGGTATACTTCCCAGTGTTGTGCCATTGTTTCCCTGTGTGTAGAGTTTTGGCACAATGAGTGAAGTTTTTCTAAATGTATTCAAGCAAATATGTTTTATATAAAGTAGACTAGTGTATTCCTCCTGATTTGCAAGTGTATGCATATGATGCAAGTGTGTTTCATTTTGTCACCAGAGTTACATTTTGACAAAGGATTGTTGGGTTTTGATCGCAGAGTTTAGGTACTGATAGAAGAGTTTCAATTTGGCATAGATGTGAAAGGTTTATTTCCTAGAGTTGTGTTATGTTCACTAGTGTGTAGAGTTTTGGTACGGTGAGCAAAGTTTTGCAAAATGTGTTCAAGCAACGGGCAAAAACTGTAAAAATACCATGACTCAAAGAGCTAAAAACTCCGTTTAGAGCTCCATTGGAATTTTGATTTGCGGCAAGAATTCTCGGTCTAATGATGTACAGTGTTAAAGGGCGAACTGTCATGCCAGCTCTCAGAGCATGGTGAACAAAATCATATATATTTCAGGAGATAAAAGCCCTGATAAGAAGCAAACAAAATGTTGCTCAAATTTACACAGCTATGGCCACTGAAAAATGTAAGGTTCATTTATCAAATCAAATGTTGTTTTGAGGTATTTTAAAAAAAACATTGTTGTTTTAGAATTTTCGAACGAAAAGGGCCATAATTGGTGTCATTACACCAATTGCATAAATGACATGAAAAAGGAATGAAGTGTTGGGTCTTCTGTTCACTGACCCTGATTCTGAAGAAGCAGGGTGGGGAGTCGCAATGGACCTCTGAAGTTCGCCTACAAATAGGATCCAATGCTGCCATCTTTGCCCATATAAGGAGTTCCGGGTGTTAATTGAAGCTAACTGCCTATGGAAAGTTGCATTGTAAGTTAGCTCTTGGGTAGCAAAGATCAAAGTGTGCCATCTTCACCTACCGAAGATCACAGTACGCACTTGAAGGCAGAGGACAAAACGTTGAAGCGAAAAACGTCTCCATTTCCAATGTCATCATCCCCACGAGAGTTTAACAGGTGCGATAATTGACAATCCCCATGTTATTTTTCCACAGAAAAAATCTCGAGATACCGGATCTCCTTATTTGGGCAAAGATGGTAGCTTTTTTTGTAGGCGAACTTCAGAGGTCTATGAGAATTAGAATAGGCAGAGCCATGCTAATTCTCTCCACTTGGGATAATCATGCTTTGTAATTGTGTTGATGGTTATGTAATATTTGTACATCTCAATCTTTACATTGTTTTCCACAAAATCTGCCAGAAGTAATTTTTCAAAATATTCTCTGCGGGTCTTCCCAGACCCCACTATCTTAGTTGAGTTACCAACTTTCAGAGGTGGGCTCTCTTGGGGCAGCCGTAGCCTACTGGTTAGGGCTTCGGGCTTGTAACCGGACAACCAGAGGGTTGCCGGTTCCATCCCCGACCAGTCCACGGCTAAAGTGCCCTGGGGTAAGGCACCTTTCCCCTCACTGTTCCCCAAACGCCGCTGGTTGGGCAGGCAGCACTGCTCTGGGTTAGTGTGTGATTCACCTCACTTAATTGTGTGTGTTCACTAATTCGGTTAAATTGGGTTAAATGCAGAGAATGAATTTCCCTCACAGGATCAAAAGAGTATATGTGACCTTCCACGGCAAAATCAGTCACATTGTTCAAATTTTCAAAATCATAGTTATTAAAGGTAGGGTATGGAATGAGCTTTTTTGGCCATTTTTGCAAAATCACTTGAAATCCTATTCCTAACCCACTTATAGCCACTAAGTTGGAAGCACTGAAATGGAAATTAAACACGTCAATCATCTGCGGAACGGGCAGGGCTCGAAAAACTCCAGCCAATAGAATTCCTCACCCCATACCATCATTTCACAGCTCGATCGTCAATCTAACGTCTTACTCCTCTTCCTACTCCCCCTCCCCACCGCGCGCGACCCTTTCGAAAGCTGGTGACCGCGAGTCAGTGCTGAAACGAAACCAACTGCCTGCTGCTGCACGTTCATGTTCCCCTCTTGTTGTGTCACTTCATTTCTATACAAACTAACTAAGGCAGCGGATACCTACGGAAACTCAATCACCCACGCAATAAATAAGCTATGTAGCAAAAATTACATTTTACCATGACACGAAGAGTGCTGTAAACATGAAATCGAAACTTAACAGCTTGGAGCTACGGTGGAATAGGCGAACCAACGGGGCAGCACTAAACTCGGATATTTCAGGAGATAATCGCCCTGGTAAGAACAAACCAGCTTCTGTTCAAATATACACACCTATGTACTACAACCCTTTGGAGGTGAATAGCCTAAAGAATGTAATTGGGGAAGTTGATGTGAGTGATTGTATGGAGACTAGAGCTCATAGTGCTGTAGACGCCAGGATGGCATTTCATTTAGCCTGGCTCGCTCTCGCGCTGCGCATTTGAATTGTCGCTCGTGCATGGAGGGCGGGACTTGAGGTTGTATATGTTCAAACTCTGCCGTCCGTTTTGCTAATTCCGTACCCAACCTTTAAGTTTTCATGAAGGGGCATAATCAACCTTCAAAACGATACCTATATCTAATGAATTGAACGTCACATTACTGAAATATAAACATTCAAAGGAGTTGAGTTCATCCTGTCATGCCAAGAGAAAAACGGAGAAATCTGCCTCTGAAGTAAACCGTCGGCTCAACACTCACGAACGCTTTGTAAGGTCGCTGCTATTTTAAGATTTACGGTACTCACTTGTATACAACGACACAGCACGCGGATAGCTTGGTGGTTGTCAATGAGTGCATTTACCGTAAATATTGTAATAGAGCGGCAAAAACGAGCCGCCTCTAACTTCCTGCTGGAATTGAATTTCTCACCTCAAGAAACTCACGTTTTTAGACTAGAAAAGGTATGTTTTTCGGCAAAATGTATTCACGGCCGTACAGTGCAGACCTCCAACTGTTTCAAAACACACACAAAAAAAATTCCACGATTTTTGTACAAGTAACATAAATGGTCATTTTTCTCAGAAACGCCTGTTGCGACAAGCGACTGGTTTTGCCGTGGAGAGTCACATATACGTATACTTATACTATACTCTTGCTCATGCTTAACACCTTTTGCGTGAGGTTGGGAACCGGATAGGTTGTCATGACATAATAAGTGCCCTTTTTGTTTTTTTTCCTTCCCATTTGAAGCACTAACAGGAAGATGATTCAAGTCTAATTCTGAAGCACAGCACACTATAACAAATGACTCATCAACCCATAAAGAAAAGTGTGTGTGTAAGTGAGACAGAGAATTCATTTTCACAGAGAGGACATCTGTATGTTGATGCAAGTGAAACATATTGTTGGGTCCCATCCACTGGACCTTTAGGCCTAATTGTTTACTATGCCATCAACTTTAATGGGTTTCCTGGGTGAGGATGCATTAGATTGTTCAACCTAACAGAGGCAGGAAACAAGTACAAACAGACCACCAAGAACAATTAAAACATTTTGTTATTAATATATTTTCAAAAAACACATGTTTACATTTCCCTAACACAGTTTTTGTGTTTTGATAGCATATTTGTTTATTGATTATTGCAAAACATGACCAACTACTTATTATACACTTATATTACATAGGAGTCGAATCATAGCATTACTATGTTGCTCAAATACTACAAATCATAGAATACACCTGAATAAACAATATTTCATTTTTTCTTTTTATCTTTCTTTTCTATTTTGTTCTTTCTTCCTTTCTTCTCTCTCATTGTCCTTAATTTCTTACTAAGAAAACCCAAGAACCCCCCAGTGGCTAACATGGCACCCCCACTAATCGCTACAGCTGGCAGTACAACAGCTGATGTCATTCCTAACAAGACTCCACCTGTCACTGCTCCTGCTGCGCCTACTACAGATCCAACACCCATGGCCACTTGTTCAGCTTTCTTTAAGTGTTCCTGATGATCTATTTTCTTTTGAGCTTTAGCATACATGCCAGTTGTGTAGGTATCATTTTTCAGAATGCCCTCTATCTTATCCAAAAGTGTTGAGACCTGAGTACGATCCTCACTCTCATCATTATTAAAGGCATGGCTCCTACCTCCACACTTGTCAACAACATCTTTAAGTTTAGTACTTTTATTAATGTATGACTCCAAACTTACCCTCTTCAAAAGATCAATATGAGTGACTAATAAGATAGTGAAATCTGTCAAAGCATCTCGTCCAAAGTTATTTTCAATCCATGTTACACAGTTCTGTTCCTCCTCTGTGAACCTTCCCACTTTGAGCACTAACAGGAAAATGATCGGGCCAGTGATGGAGGGATCCATCATATCTCTGATAATATCCCTCAGTTCTTTTCCTGATTTTTCTGTATCATAGACCCCAGGAGTATCTATCACTGTGACACATTTTTTACCAATCATTCCTATCTCGGACTGGCAGATTTTGGTAATAGACTCTGATGACATGTCAGAGTGAAAGGCGTCTCTTCCCAAGATTGTGTTCCCTGTCGCACTCTTGCCTGATCCAGTTTTCCCCACCAGCACAATATTGATACAAGAAGAGCTTCCTGTCCCTGTGAATCAGATTCAAATATACCACCATAAGAAAGCATATTACTACTGCTAGAACCCCCCCCCCCCCCCCCCCAAAATCACATCATGTATTATTAATCAACACACACACACCTCAATATATTCTGTCTTTGGCATCTTAATGTACTGGGGCTGGTTTCCCGAAGCCTTCTTAATGCTACGTAGTTTGTAACCTCTACCTTAAAGGAACACTTCACCGTTTTTTTCATAATTAAACTACGTTATTCTCTTAACTAAGACGAGTTGATACATACTGTACCTCTCACGTTTCAATGCGTGCACTCACTGGCTCTGGCGTGCAGCGCTACTTTGATAGCACTTAGCTAGCCCAGTTCATTCATTACGATCCAAACAGAGATGAAGTTAGAAGCGACCAAACACAAACACCTCCATGTTTTCCCTATTAAAATACAGTTACACGAGTAGTCACACGACCAAGTATGGTGAGACAAAATAAAACGTGGTGTATTTCTAAGCAGGTAAGAGGGATAACTATATTGTGTGGTGGAATAACACTTGGGAGCACTTCGGCGCGGCAATATCCTCACTTCAAAGTGAAACTGAAAGTGCAAGAGTGATGATAGTACTATGCCGAGTCAACGTGCTCCCAAGTGTTATTTCTTGCTTCTAATGTTTCATGTGGGGGGTTGCCTTTATGTTTAATGTTATCCACTGGATTACTGAATTATATGAGGCTGCTAGTCAATCAGCTGTGATTAAAAATAAATAAATAAACACTATTAGTATGGCGTAACGGGTAAAGGAGTTAAGGGGTTATAGGTCCTCTACAGACCTTGTGATCATTTCATTCCTAGTTTTCATCATCATAGCCTATGCTATTAAAACGTTCATCCATGTTGAAGTAGCGTGAATGTTACTGGAGGCGATATTTGAGCAATAGCTTTTTTTTGTCTTTCATAATGCTGTCATGCCTCCGCGTAATGTGGGAAATCGATTTCTGAGTAATCAATGCCAATCAATTCAACAAGACCTTCAGGGTGGACAGTGCCATGTATGTCAGCTTTTCGTAAGAAGTCTCCTAAGGGACAGTTCGGGAACCTACGACTATAAAGGTAAACAACTTTGGTAAGTGGAGTCTTCGTAGCTCGTTAAGAGTGAACGTTATTGGGAAACCGGCCCCAGAACATTGTATGGATTTGCTGAACATGAACCTCTGAAAGTGAGTTTGTATGATATACTTAACTGTTGCTATGCTGGATTCCAGTTCAATTTATATTTATGTAAGCAGGTTAAAATCAACACTATACCATAGACTCTCTACACTAATCACATGCAGAAGGAGTTTTGGTCCAAAATGAGCATTCACTCATATATAACTAGGGTTGGGTATCATTTGGGTTTTATCCGATACCGGTGCCAAATCGATACTTTTAAAACGGTGCCGGTGCCAAAACGGTGCCTGAACCGGTACTTTTTTTTTGTACAATGAAATGGACTAGCATGAATACTTAGGCTACTGTATATGCACGGAAGGCTGTTCAAGTACCTTATTTTGTTTCCGGCATTAGCTGTGTTGTATCTGCATCTTATCTTATAGGCCAGGGGTGGCCAACCAGTCTAGCATGAAGAGCCAAAAAAAAAATCCACAAAACTCAAAAGAGCCGCACAACAAAAAAGGTGTCCATACTACAACAGCACAACATTAGGCCTACAGTTATAGCTCCTTTGTTTTTCATTTAAAGTAAGACACTTGGCAGATGCTCAATGATCATTGAAAAATGATCAGTAGCAAGCAACAAAGATCAGACACACGTCAAATTCCCCCTCACTGAATGACTTATTACCATGAGCAATGCTCCAACAACTGATAATGCAATGTGACCGTCAAATAAACAAAAAGAAAACGAGTGACTGACGTCTATAGCCATTACCTTGTAGCCTACTTGCAAAAGTATGTAGGAAATGTTCAGGTTTGAAGCTTTATGAATCAGTGGCATACCAAGTACCAAACTAATGTGTAGGCTAGAAACATATCACCTCCGCAAATGAGGTTATGTTTTCATCGGGATTTGTCTGTTAAGCGGAGGCGCGAGATGTTAAGCAGGATGCGCGAGGCGGAGGTTTGCGATCTCGGAGTACTTTTATTTTGATTAGGCTACTTTGACATATTAACCAGAGGGGTTATGCTACAAAACGATATCAACCTCCTTTTTAATGGCACGTGTTCCTTCTACTTACGATTAGCTTCAGGGTATTCCTGATTGCAACAGTAGCATTAAACCTGGCTGAGAATAAACACGTCTGCTTCTTTTTGGCAAATTCCTATCCATATCATGACGGTAAAATTATTATTGTTAACTATTAATACTTACTTTTGGCAGTAGGCTACTATCAAATTCTGAAATTAATTGTTATTTACCGGAAATAAAGGCTATTTCAAAAAGAAAAAGTTTAAGTCCGAGGGGAAGTGAAAACATCAGTTGAGCAGCCGCGAGCCGCACGAGAGGAGGCAAAGAGCCGCATGTGGCTCGCGAGCCGCGGGTTGGCCACCGCTGTTATAGGCTATTTAGCTCCTTATATGTTCACTCCAATAACATGTGTTACCCCAATAATATCAATTTTATCACACACAAAATATGAAATTGAACTGTTATGCTCAATTTACTATCAATTTCTCATTGCTTCTATGCATAATATATTTAAATGTTAAAACAGCTTGCCATGGGTGCACACACAATGGTAAGCTCTACTTTTATATTCATCCAATATAGGCCTACGTGGCTGGCTTGCTATAAGGTAGGCTATGTTAAAATGGCTTGCCATTGAACTGCCAGGTCAAACGCAATTCTAAGTAATCTAGCCTAATGTAACGTTGAGGGACTCTGCTTTCAAGTTCGTTCAGAGTGTTCCCAAATGCTTCAAGAAATATGTCTTCCCTCATAACACGGAATAGTTTTAAACATGGTATTATGTTGATGTTGAATTAAGTGTTTTGATTCCCAGCGCAGGCATTTTTAAAAAAGCAACTAGTAGCCAATGGGCTAACATAGGCTACCCCTGTATGAGCAGCTTAATTAGCGATACCTACGCCGGAGATGGCTAGCCTATTTGACAGCTCGGGGATATCAACGCAGAGGTATGATTGTAACCTGCATATTTATGGTTTTGCAAGCTAACATTTAGCGTGATCTTCATATGCATTGTGATACTATATTGGCCTCATGCATATGAAAAAATAATGTAAAGTTGTAAGGAACACGTTTTCACATTACAATTTGCTGATAACATTTCAAATAGATCCTAGTTAGCGCATGAGCAAGGTTATTGAGTAAAGTAGGCTATACTGTTGATGTTGTTTCATAGCCTTTTGTGTACTGCGAGATTTTGACAAGAGCTACGCCTACAACATGGGCTCACATGAGCTCTCAAACACTGTCCACTAATCTACGCTATGTGGTGCATCCCTCTGCTTTAAGCATCTAGTGTTTATGTTGGCTAGCTGTATCTGGATGTGGTGCTATCAGAACAAGAAGTGAGATGTGGCGCATGACGTGCAGTGATGCATCGTATTTAAAAAAACATTTTAAAAAAACGCCATTTAAATGAAGCACCGAAAAGAGGCATCGAAATTCGCGTTGTTATTCGGGATGGTTACTACCGTTTGCGTCGGCACCGGTTCCATACTAGAACCGTGTTTCGGTGCCCAACCCTATATATAACATTATCTGTGTCACTCAGAAACAGATTGTGCTGATGGAGAAACTGTAAAAATAATGCATTTCAGAAACACCGTCCTGGGAAGTCACTATTTATGGATTAACCATGCCTGAAAAACTGGGAGGGACATAAGAAGGAAGAAATGTTCTGAGAAAAGGAGATGCATTGGAATACTAAATTTGACACAAATTAAGTGAGTTTGTTAGTAGGCATTTAAATGTTGATGACATGCCAGGCAAAAGGACACCTTCCTTGCCATTTCACAATATTGACTGTCTTAAATTTTGGTGTGTTTGTCATGGTTTGAAATGGGTCCATAACAGCTGGCAGCATAGTCTACAATGGTGGAGCTTTCCTCTATTCTTTCACACAAACATACAGTAGGTGTGCAGTAAGCAGGTATGCCACGCTGTTGAGGTGTAAACAAATGCTGCATTGTCATTTAGATCACATAGTAAGGAGCTGGCTCAAGGGTTATGGAAGTATTTTGTCATGTTTAGTTGTATAATGAAAGCACTGTTTTGTTTTTGATTTCCATGTGTGTTCACTTTTGGCATCTTAGCTACAGTGCCCTCCAAAGTATTGGAACACATGCTTAAAGTTAAATATAAAATCATCTTTTGGAAATTGATCTTAATGCCTTAAATGAAAAAAAAAATGAGGAAATATTCAACCTTTAAGGACATCAATTTTCTTTGTGAATGAATAATGTATTGTAAATAAATAAATGTTTTCCTTAAAATACAGGGATCATAAGAATTGGAACGCCCATGTTAAATTCCCATAGAGGATTTTTATTTGTATTTTTAAAGGGCAGTTTTTTCATGGATCCAGGACACTATGCACCCTGATAAAGTCCCCTTGGCCTTTGGAATTCAAATATCCCCACATCAACACTATACCCTTCACCATAGAGATTTTATGTCAGTTATTAGCTGTTAGCTAATTAGCTGGTTTCATTCTCATTGAGCTCAATGCAATTCAATTCACACAATCACATGCACAAACATGCATGTGAGCACACGCATGCACACACACCCTCACACACACACAAAAAAAAAACACACACACACACACACACACATGCATGTGCGCACACGCATGCACACACACCCTCACACACAAAAAAACACACACACACACACATAAAACACACACACACACACACACACACACACACACACACACACACACACACAAACACTCACAAGTGAACATATACACATAAAGACATAACACACACACACACACACACACAAATACAGCCAAATAGACATACACACACACAAACCCATTACCCCCACGGCCCCACCACACACACTCACAAGTGAAAACTCACAGACAGAGAAGCACACATACACAAAAGCAAGTGCACACACATGCACACACTAATTTACATATATAAAAGTGGTTTTCTGGTAACACTTTACATTACAGATCGGTAATAAGTGGGTAATGTTATGGTATATATGGAACCACATATTACAAATAATTAATGTGTAATTTCTAGACAATTACTGTGCAATTACCATACAACAACAATGCAATGCTCATTGAGCTCAATGCAAATCAAAGAGGCTAATAGGCCTACTGGAAAAAGCACCATGCCAATCTCTAGCTATGGTGAAGGGTATTTGATGATGTGGGGCTATTTTAATTCCAAAGGCCAAGGGAACTTTATCAGGATGCATAATATCCTGGATCCATGAAATAGCTGGCCTTTAAAAATAAAAATCTGTCTGCCCCTATGTTAACCCTATGTGTTAAATTCCCATAGGGTAACATAGGGGGTCAAATACTTCCTTTCCTTAGCATTTAAGGAAACATTTATTTATTTACGATACATTCTTCAATCACAAAGACAATTGGTGTCCTTGGCGGTTAGATTTTTAGGCATTAAGATCAATTGTCAAATGATGATTTTATATTCCTGTTTTAGCATGGTATCAAATACATGTGATTTATAAATTGCAAGCGTGGTTCTTCTGGTTCCTTACGCGTTTCAGACTTCCAGATGTAAACAAGGAAGTTAATCCAAGTTATTTGCATTGTTGTCGTATGGTAATTGCACAGTAATTGTCTAGAAATGACACATTAATTATTTGTAATATGTGGTTTAAAAATATTGCTACCATTAAATTGCATACATATTACCATAACATTACCCACTTATTACCGATCTGTAATGTAAAGTGTTACCAAAGTTGCAGTAGGAGATGGAGTAGACGATGGAAACAAATTGACAAGCATGATATATTTTTGCGGAGAGAATGTAAGACTGAGCGGCGGCCGTATTTTGTACCACTTTGCGGTGCATCTAGTTTTGGTAACTATAACAAGCTATTTGAGGTCTTTAGAACACTAATCATATTGGATGTGCCAAATGTGGAGTTCAAAAAGGCAAATCAGAGACTTCATTTCCTCAGACAACTGAAAAAGTTTCATTTCAACAAAATCCTCTTGGTGCTCTTCTACAAAGCCATCACTGAAAGCATCATCTCATCTTCAATCACCATCTGGAGTGGGAGCTCTGACAGTTGCACCAAGAGGAAATTAGAGAGAGTTGTCACCAAAGCCTCCAACATCACTGGTTGTGACCTTCCCTCAGTTCACTCTCTGTATGCTGAACGCAGCTTGAACCGAGTAACAAAAACCATCAGGGACGCCTCACATCTGAGCCATGATCTCTTCCAATTTCTGCCCTCTGGAAGACGCTACAGATCTCTGAAGACTGGAACAACGTGCTTCAACAACAGCTTATATTCTTCAGCAATTAGACTTCTGAATATTTGCAAAATTATTATTTTATTTCATTCCCTCCCGCTATTAACCTCCCCCACCCCCCACCCCATTTCATTTTTTTTTTTTGCTCATAACTAACCTTACACCACATCCAGCCATTGTACTCCACAACTTAAAGTGAAAACTGGTAAAATTAGAGGCCCAAGAGCTGCAATTACCTGTGATGGTGACAGCCATCCCTGCAGGATATTTTGCTTTTTTGACAATTTCCCGACATTTCAGAACAATTTTAACTTTTTTGAACATCTTGGAGGTGTAAATGGACCCTTTATTTTCCAACATTACATTTTGTAGTATACAGCACCCTCCACAATTATTGCCACCCCTGGTTAAGATGTGTTAAAAGCCTTAAAATAAATACATTTTTTATTGTAGAAGCATACTCTCACACTGAAAATTGTAGAAAAATGTAACCGTCAACTCAAGAGAATTTTAAGGTGGGAAAAAAATCCCTGACTGAGAAATAATTATTCTTCATAAAATCACCTGTTTCACAATTATTGGCACCCCTAACAATTCCTAGGAATTAAATTTAATTAAAGTATTTCTGTCATTTCTGTCAGTTCTACAGTAGTTTACAAAGTCAATCAGAGTATGTAGGAATATTTAATTAGTAATTCTTAATGTCCTGTTTCCCTGGGCTATAAATATGACGTGACAAAGAGGCCATTTCTCTTCAACATGGGAAAGACAAAGGAACACACTGTTCAAGTAAGGCAGATGTGTGTCGACCTTCACAAGTAAGGCAATGGCTATAAGAAAATAGCCACTCGCACACCTGCCCATATCTATGGTCAGAGGAATCGTTAAGAAGTTTAAAACAACTGGAACAGTGGTAAACAAGCCTGGAAGAGGACGCAAGTTTATTTTACCACCACGCACAGTGAGGAGGATGGCAAGAGAAATAAAAAAAATCTCCAAAACTCACTGTTACAGAATTGCATCAAATGGTTGCATCTTGGGGTCACAAAGTCTCCAAAACAACCATCAGGCGCTATCTACATGCCAACAAGTTGTTTGGGAGGCATGCAGGGAAAAAAACCTTTCTCAATCAAAATCATAAGCACAAACGTCTGGAGCGGTACTGGGCCTTCAACTGGGACCGTGTGCTTTGGTTAGATGAGACAAAGTTAGAGCTTTTTGGCAACAAACACTCTAAGTGGGTCTGGCGTAACAAAAAGATGAGTATGCAGAACAGCACCTCATGCCCACTGTGAAGTATGGGGGAGGATCGGTGATGCTGTGGGCCTGTTTCTCTTCCAAAGGGCCTGGGAACCTTGTTAGGGTGCATGGCATCATGAATGCTTTGAAATACCAGGACATTTTAAATCAAAATCTGGTGGCCTCTGCCCGAAAGCTGAAGATGGGTCGTCACTGGGTCTTCTCTTGTTAAATAACAAGATAGTTACTCTATAGGGATTGGCTGTAAGACTAAAGCTTAGAGCCAATAAGGGACCTTTGCTGCTGCAACCAGTGACAGAACGGGGGTGCTCGGGTGATTGGCTCTCGTTACTGTTGCTGTAGCCAATGATGAGTGGCCTCACCTGTCTAGCTGGGTGCGGCTTCACCTGCCTGGCTCTGGAACTTGATTGGCTCTGGATTGTCTGGCTGGAGCTGACGAGGAAAGGGGCACGGCGACCGGCTCCTGACTGCAGCAGATGGCCTGGTGGAATATCGCCCATGGATGCCCTATACATTGCTCTTGAAACTCCTACTAAAGGGAAGTGCTCCATTCATTGTGTGTGTGTGTTTTCAGTTTATGTTGTGCAGCTTGCTGTCCCTAAGGACCGGTCTCCTTTGATTACAGAGCCAGACGAGGCCACCAAGGGGCTTGTATATCTCCAGACGGCTGACTACTGAGCGTGGACTTGGACTGTTTCGATTGCGTTTCTTTTCCTGGCCGGCAGGAGGGAGCCGACCAGGACGAACTCTTTTTACATCATCTTGGATCTTGGACTGGGACGGGTGGCACTGGCCGTGCTGCCTTTGGCTTGGACTGGGGACTTGTGGGGGGAATGCCTTCTGTGGGAACTTGACTTGCTGTGTTGTGCTGTGCCTGACTAAGGTTGATGTGTTTTTGCCTGATCTAAGTTAATCCTACTGGTTTGAATTGTGTGTCACTGGGTCGTATAGCATTCTCACCACTAGAGCCCATAAGAGTCATCAGTAGAGGGCTGTGCTGCCTTGCCATTTCCTTGGCCAAGAACTTGTTCTAATAAACTGTTTTTACCATCAGTTCTGTCTGTTGTGTTGCATTGTGGGAGGACTAACTAGTGCGGGTGTTATAGGCCCCACGACACACACTTATACGAATTATACGAATATGCATTCGTTATTATAATAAACTTTTCTGATATCTGACAGACAAGGATATGGATAAACAACTCTAGCCGACCACTTGGGCTTTGATCTTATGTTGAGTGTAAATAAAAAAAAAAAATAAAAAAAAAATAGAGAGGAATAATAGCCAACTGGCTGCTTATTTTTAGAGGCCTTTTATGTTGCATAATACGCTATTGATGTGTATAAAAACACAAAAGTCTAATTTATCCGATTAATCGTTGAAAAAATCGACAGAATACTCGATTCCAAAAATATTCAATAGCTGCAGCCCTATGCCAATGCTATATCATTGTAAACATTGAAAAACATTGCTAACTCGCTGTTTCTAACACTGTTTTTCACACATCATGGGACGAACGTGTTGTTGTTGGATGTAACGTCCGTGCCCACGATCGTCAGGTTAAAAAAAATCAACAACGGAGTGTATTTTTATTGCTTTCAGGATCTCGCGTCCGCTCTCCAGACGGTATGTCATAGGGATCCATGTTACCGATCAAAGATATCTTATCTTTTCCGTTTAACGTTTCCTCGCGTCCGGCAGGAGCTTGTCTCTGTACGGTCCATTACTACTTCTACTACTAGTTTTTAGCATAGTAGCCTAAATGTTTGCATCTAGTGTTATTGTTTTGGCTAGCCGATCTTGTTCGAAATACCATAGGTTTCTTGTTTATAATTCGCGCCGCAGCCTCACGTAATGGAGGAAAACGCCCTTTTTGTCCCAGAATGCATTGCACCGCTGACTTCCGTTCCCATTCTCTATACCAATTGTCTTCGCTTTTTTTTCTTCTTCGTATTGAGAGTACTCTGTAACCTTGACATGTATGATGTACAAATTAGATTGTCACTCTCACCCTTCTATTCTACCCTTAAACTTTCTTCTGCTTCTGAACTTTTTTCAGCTTTGCCATTTTTTTCCGTTACTGCAGTATCTTCAGTTCTGGCACTTTCTTCAGTTTTGTTTGATACAGAGTTGGTTTAGATACATGTTAAAGTGTAACTGCACCCCATAACTTTATTTGGACAGGACAGTGAAGACAGACAGGAAGTGACTGGGAGAGAGAGATAGGGTGGGACCAGGAAATGACCACAGGTCAGACTCGAACCTGGGTCCCTGTGGGTGCTTGGACCCGTTCATGGTATGGACCCTGTTGCGCCACAGCGGCCCCAAAAAGTACCAATACTTTGATGGATTATTACTCAAGTACAAGTTAAATTACCCATCTGAAAATGTACTGAAGTAAAGGTAAAAAGTAGCTCATCTAAAATGTACTTTAAGTACTTTTTTAAGTTACTTTGTTACTTTTTTGTTTAGGGAGGCAGCCAAGGCAGCCATGTTGCAAGGTAATACTGATTGTCTTAGTTTTCATACAAACAGTTCTCGCTGATCTTGACAGTATGTATGATGTACAAATTAGATTGTCACTCTCACCCTTCTCTTCTGCTTCTGAACTTTCTTCAGCTTTGGCATTTTGTTCAGTTACTGCAGTTTCTTCAGTTCTGGCACTTTCTTCAGTTCCTGCAATCAAAACACAAAGTAGTCATAGAATATGAGGTAAAATGCCAGTGAAAAGTCATTTCAAATGTTGAATTGTTAAGAAAGGCCTTGTCTGCGCACATGCATCAGTATGAACATTTCCCGCCATCTCCTCATGTTGGATGCAGCAGCGGAGGGAGAGAACGATAGTGTGTAAAGTGTGCGTCATTGCTACAAAGTGAGTTATTCTGTAACTCCTATAGGTTTACATTCCTTACAGCATTTTAAATCATATATGTTTGTGTATCATCACTGGGTTGGTTTAGAGACATGTTTAGAGCTTGAGCGACTGGTTTAGCCGTGGAGAGTCACATATTACCTTCATTTTGTAACCCCTTAATTGTGATTAGGCCTAAATGAGAAACCCGACAAGTTTTCACATAGATCTCCGTTTCATGAGGTAAACGCATACTGAGCCGTACTGAGCCACAACGCTACTTTCTTTCTTTTCTTTCATACTGACAGTTCTTGATGACCTTGACAGTATGTATGATGTACAAATTAGGTTGTCACTCTCACCCTTCTCTTCTACCCTTAAACTTTCTTCTGCTTCTGAACTTTCTTCAGCTTTGGCATTTTGTTCAGTTACTGCAGTTTTTTCAGTTCTGGCACTTTCTTCAGTTCCTGCAATCAAAACACAAAGTAGTCATAGAATATGAGGTAAAATGCCAGTGAAAAGTCATTTCAGATGTTAGTGTGTAAAGTGTGCGTCATTGCTACAAAGTGAGTTATTCTGTAACTCCTATAGGTTTACATTCCTTACAGCATTTTAAATCAAATATGTTTTGAGTATCGTCACTGGGTTGGTTTAGAGACATGTTTAGAGCTTGTTGACAGAACATTAGCATTTCCAGATATGTGACCCTACACAGCGAAATCAGTCACATGTTCAAATTTTCAAAATTACAGTTATTAAGTTTTCACGAAAGGGCATAATCAACCTTCAAAACGATAACTATATCTAATGAATTGAACATCATATTAATGAAATATAAACATTCAAAGGAGTTGAGTTCATCCTGTCATGCCAAGAGAAAAACAGAGAAATCTCCCTTTGAAGTTGATTGTCGGCTCAACACTCACGGACGCTTTGTAAGGTCGCAGCTACTTTAAGATGTACGGTACTTACTTGTATTTACAACGACACAGCACGCGGATAGCTTGGTGGTCGTCAATGAGTGCATTTACCGTAAATATTAGAGTAGAGTGGCAAAAACGAGACGCCGCTAACATTCTGCTGGAGTTACTTTTCTCACCTCAAGAAACTCACGTTTTAGACTAGAAAATGCAAGTTTTTCAGCGAAATGTATTCACAGCCGTACAGTGTAGACCTCCCACTGTTTCAAAACACACACAAAAAAAAATCCACGATTTTAGCAAAAGTAACATAAATGGTCATTTTTCTCGAAAACGCCTGTTGCGACAAGCGACTGGTTTTGCCGTGGAGAGTCACATATTACCTTCACTTTGTAACCCGTAATTTGTGATTAGGCCTAAATGAGAAATAGATTCACATAGATCTCCGTTTCATGAGGTAAACGCATACTGAGCCGAAAATGTACTCAAGTAAAAGTAAAAAGTAGCTAATCTAAAATGTACTTTAAGTACTTTTTTTAAGTTACAGGTAGCAAAAATTGTGCGGGCCGAACGCCGCCCGATTAAAGCTAAAACACTCGGCTAATCCTCGGCATGAGTCTATGAGATTGTCACTCTCACCCTTCTCTTCTACCCTTAAACTTTCTTCTGCTTCTGAACTTTCTTCAGCTTTGCCATTTTTTTCAGTTACTGCAGTTTCTTCAGTTCTGGCACTTTCTTCAGTTCCTGAAATCAAAACACAAAGTAGTCATTAGGGCTGCACGATAATGGCCAAAATGATTATCACGATTATTTTGAGCAATATTGATATCACGATTAATTATCATGATTATTTGTTGATTTCATCCAAAACACATTTTATTGTCTTAGGCTTATTATAACGGTGTTTGGATCTTTTTTTTATTATTATTATTTTTTATTAAATAACATTTAAATAGCCTATGTTGGAACACCAGAGTATTATATTATATTATAATAAGATATATAAAAAGATATATAAAAAGAGAAAATCCTTAATTTCTGATATTCATAACAGCACACTTAATGCAGATTATAGCCTATACTGTTCATATACAACTCCACCTCTTTAATTCAGCTGTCTGGCTGAAGCCTCAAAATATTGTAAACAAAATAGGCTATAGTTGGCTAGCTTAGTCTACTACTGGTTGGACTGCTCAGTTTCCCCACGTGTCTTTAATTTTTAAGGTAGGCTAACACTTGTTCTCTTTGGGACAGGAGAGTTTTTGAGTTGGAAAACATTGGTATTGAGATGTAAGAGTTTTAATCAAATCTGTCACGGAGTTTGTTTGGATACATTTTTAGAGCTTGTTGACAGAACATAGCATTTCCAGATATTACTATACCTTCACTTTGTAATCCCTTAATTTGTGATTAAAGGAGAAACCCGACAAGTTTTCACATAGATCTCCCTTTCATGAGGTAAACGCGTACTGAGCTGTATCGAGCCGTACTGAGCCACAGCGCTACACTCTGGGGGCATTTCTACATGGGAGCTCACGGACATTCCCCCAGAATGCAGCACTGTAGCTTCCTGGCTGTGTTAACAGCAGGTTGTAGGAAATTGAGCTACAGTAGATAAAACCAGAGGTGGAAAAAGTACTAAAATATTGTACCCGAGTAAAAGTACCAATACTTTGATGGAATATTACTCAAGTACAAGTTAACCCTTAGATGCATAAGTGGGGTCAAAAATGACCCCAGAGGTTGTTTTCTTGCAGTATCTTCTTAATTTTATTTTTTTTTCATTTAACCTTCCATGTATTTCTCAAATAGGTTGTCTTTGACATGAGGCCATTTGGATTTGTGTCTAATTATTATATTTTTAAAGTAATTTCATGTTTTGTATCAATACCACCGATCCGCATACGTGGGGTCAAAAATGACCCCAAGCATTTTCTTTGGAATTTCAAAAGTTAACCCTAGGATCTTTTGATTTTTATCAAGTGTGGCAGTAAGGTATACATTTACTGTTGATTATCACATCTCATGTCAGCAGTCTCACCATCCTCAAGGCTATTTTTACACAACAACATAAATCTAAGTATCATCATATAATGTGGCGGCCAAGCGTTCATAGCGACGTCGCTTTTTGATCCTTCGATGTCCACTCTTCCTATCATTGTGATGCAGAATTCACCAAGCGATATTTACAGAGGGATTTGTTGATATAGCGTTCTTGGCCTGATCTGTATGACTTTTTATGCCTAAAAATAGGGCGAAAATTCATTTTTTAAGCCAATTGGCAGTATTTTCTGATTTACTGGATAACAAAATAAGATATTCATAATCACCTCTGTAAATGTTTTTTTATTTGATATATTAACACTACAAAAAAACAATTTTCAACCTGGCTTTTTCCAATGGTCAGATTCTTCGCATCAAAACATATATGCAAATTAGCGCATATTTAATTAGACATGGCCTAATTAGCATATTTAAACATAAATACAGAAAACTTGCAATACGTTTTTTTCTCCTATTTATGTGAGTATTCAACTGGTAAAGTTTCATGAAGATATCTCTAAGTTAAAAAATGTACCCTATTCACCTATGTTGAGATCATTTTAGGATGTTTACCTTTTTTGCCTTTCTAAAAGCTGTTTTGTAATAAAATGTTAATAAAAAGTGATACATCATATGTCCAACATGAAATAATAATTTCTTTGACAAATAATTAATAAAAATCATCATCTTTAACCAAAATGAAAGACATTATTTGAGTTTAAAGCAAAAAACGCATGCATTCTAATTGGGGTCATTTTTGACCCCACTCATGGAAGAGTGTAGGTATTGGTAGCCTATGCATCTAAGGGTTAAAATACCCATCTGAAAATGTACTCAAGTCAAAGTAAAAAGTAGCTCATCTAAAATGTACTTTAAAAGTTACTTAGATACTTTTTTTGTGTAGGGGGACAGCTTAGGCAGCCATGTTGCAAGGTAATACTGATTGTCTTAGTTTTTTCTTTCATACTGACAGTTCTTGATGACCTTGACAGTATGTATGATGTACAAATTAGGTTGTCACTCTCACCCTTCTCTTCTACCCTTAAAGTTTCATCTGCTTCTGAACTTTCTTCAGCTTTGACCTTTTGTTCCGTTACTGCAGTTTCTTCCGTTACTGCAGTTTCTTCAGTTCTGACAGTTTCTTCAGTTCCTGCAATCAAAACACAAAGTATTCATAGAATATGAGGTAAAATGCCAGTGAAAAGTCATTTCAGATGTTGAATTGTTAAGAAAGGCCTTGTCTGCGCACATGCATCAGTATGAACATTCCCGCCATCTCCTCATGTTGGATGCAGCAGCGGAGGGAGAGAACGATAGTGTGTAAAGTGTGCGTCATTGCTACAAAGTGAGTTATTCTGTAACTCCTATAGGTTTACATTCCTTACAGCATTTTAAATCAAATATGTTTTGAGTATCGTCACTGGGTTGGTTTAGAGACATGTTTAGAGCTTGTTGACAGAACATTAGCATTTCCAGATATGTGACCCTCCACAGCGAAATCAGTCACATGTTCAAATTTTCAAAATTACAGTTATTAAGTTTTCACGAAAGGGCATAATCAACCTTCAAAACGATACCTATATCTAATGAATTGATCATCATATTACTGAAATATAAACATTCAAAGGAGTTGAGTTCATTCTGTCATGCCAAGAGAAAAACAGAGAAATCTCCCTTTGAAGTTGACTGTCGGCTCAACACTCACGGACGCTTTGTAAGGTCGCAGCTACTTTAAGATTTACGGTACTTACTTGTATTTACAACGACACAGCACGCGGATAGCTTGGTGGTCGTCAATAAGTGCATTTACCGTAAATATTAGAGTAGAGCGGCAAAAACGAGACGCCGCTAACATTCTGCTGGAGTTACATTTCTCACCTCAAGAAACTCACGTTTTAGACTAGAAAAGGCAAGTTTTTCAGCGAAATGTATTCATGACCATACAGTGTAGACCTCCCACTGTTTCAAAACACACACAAAAAAAATCCACGATTTTAGCACAAGTAACATAAATGGTCATTTTTCTCGAAAACGCCTGTTGCGACAAGCGACTGGTTTTGCCGTGGAGAGTCACATATTACCTTCACTTTGTAACCCGTAATTTGTGATTAGGCCTAAATGAGAAATAGATTCACATAGATCTCCGTTTCATGAGGTAAACGCATACTGAGCCGAAAATGTACTCAAGTAAAAGTAAAAAGTAGCTAATCTAAAATGTACTTTAAGTACTTTTTTTAAGTTACAGGTAGCAAAAATTGTGCGGGCCGAACGCCGCCCGATTAAAGCTAAAACACTCGGCTAATCCTCGGCATGAGTCTATGAGATTGTCACTCTCACCCTTCTCTTCTACCCTTAAACTTTCTTCTGCTTCTGAACTTTCTTCAGCTTTGCCATTTTTTTCAGTTACTGCAGTTTCTTCAGTTCTGGCACTTTCTTCAGTTCCTGAAATCAAAACACAAAGTAGTCATTAGGGCTGCACGATAATGGCCAAAATGATTATCACGATTATTTTGAGCAATATTGATATCACGATTAATTATCATGATTATTTGTTGATTTCATCCAAAACACATTTTATTGTCTTAGGCTTATTATAACGGTGTTTGGATCTTTTTTCTATTATTATTTTTTTTAATAAATAACATTTAAATAGCCTATGTTGGAACACCAGAGTATTATATTATATTAGAATCAGATATATAAAAAGATATATAAAAAGAGAAAATCCTTAATTTCTGATATTCATAACAGCACACTTAATGCAGATTATAGCCTATACTGTTCATATACAACTCCACCTCTTTAATTCAGCTGTCTGGCTGAAGCCTCAAAATATTGTAAACAAAATAGGCTATAGTTGGCTAGCTTAGTCTACTACTGGTTGGACTGCTGAGTTTCCCCACGTGTCTTTAATTTTTAAGGTAGGCTAACACTTGTTCTCTTTGGGACAGGAGAGTTTTTGAGTTGGAAAACATTGGTATTGAGATGTAAGAGTTTTAATCAAATCTGTCACGGAGTTTGTTTAGATACATTTTTAGAGCTTGTTGACAGAACATAGCATTTCCAGATATTACTATACCTTCACTTTGTAATCCCTTAATTTGTGATTAAAGGAGAAACCCGACAAGTTTTCACATAGATCTCCCTTTCATGAGGTAAACGCGTACTGAGCTGTACTGAGCCGTACTGAGCCACAACGCTACACTCTGGGGGCATGTCTACATGGGAGCTCATGGACATTCCCCCAGAATGCAGCACTGTAGCTTCCTGGCTGTGTTAACAGCAGGTTGTAGGAAATTGAGCTACAGTAGATAAAACCAGAGGTGGAAAAAGTACTAAAATATTGTACCCGAGTAAAAGTACCAATACTTTGATGGAATATTACTCAAGTACAAGTTAAAATACCCATTTGAAAATGTACTCAAGTCAAAGTAAAAAGTAGCTCATCTAAAATGTACTTTAAAAGTTACTTAGATACTTTTTTGTGTAGGGGGACAGCTTAGGCTTAGTTCACACTGGCAGTCGAAATCCGATTTTTTGCTTATCTGGATTGTATCTAGCTTGAATTTTGGGTAGTCTGAACGGCACAAAACCGCATGAAATGCGATTTTTCCAATGCTGATTCGCACCACATAGGGAGGTGGTTTCAATATCACTTACTATCGGATATGACTCAATCTGAACAGTCAAACCACTTGAATAGGATTTCAACGTGCCCCTTTCGTCATTTGCACTGCGACAAACAATTGCAACGTAATCCTGAGTGACGGAAGTGATTGATTGATTGATTCAGCGCGTGCGCCAGGGCTACCAGCAAAACAAAAAACAATGTCATCATTTTATGGTGAAACATAGAAAACTGTAACGTTAAGGGTGACGAGGTATTTGCGCCGCGGCTACGCATAATAAGTTGGAAAATATAAAATATAAATCCACTTTCATCCATGACGACTTGGTTGTGTACAACTCTACCTAATGAATCCAGGTGTGTGTAATTTATATCGGATCTGAGCATTGCACGCCAAGATCGGATGTGATCAGATGTGATCACTTGCCATATGCAATGAGAACAGTCAGTCAGATAGATCAGGTTCTGATCGGATATGCAAGACATCCGATTTCGACTGCCAGTGTGAACTAAGCCTTAGGCAGCCATGTTGCAAGGTAATACTGATTGTCTTAGTTTTTTCTTTCATACTGACAGTTCTTGATGACCTTGACAGTATGTATGATGTACAAATTAGGTTGTCACTCTCACCCTTCTCTTCTACCCTTAAAGTTTCATCTGCTTCTGAACTTTCTTCAGCTTTGGCATTTTGTTCCGTTACTGCAGTTTCTTCCGTTACTGCAGTTTCTTCAGTTCTGACAGTTTCTTCAGTTCCTGCAATCAAAACACAAAGTAGTCATAGAATATGAGGTAAAATGCCAGTGAAAAGTCATCTCAGATGTTGAATTGTTAAGAAAGGCCTTGTCTGCGCACATGCATCAGTATGAACATTCCCGCCATCTCCTCATGTTGGATGCAGCAGCGGAGGGAGAGAACGATAGTGTGTAAAGTGTGCGTCATTGCTACAAAGTGAGTTATTCTGTAACTCCTATAGGTTTACATTCCTTACAGCATTTTAAATCAAATATGTTTTGAGTATCGTCACTGGGTTGGTTTAGAGACATGTTTAGAGCTTGTTGACAGAACATTAGCATTTCCAGATATGTGACCCTCCACAGCGAAATCAATCACATGTTCAAATTTTCAAAATTACAGTTATTAAGTTTTCACGAAAGGGCATAATCAACCTTCAAAACGATACCTATATCTAATGAATTGATCATCATATTACTGAAATATAAACATTCAAAGGAGTTGAGTTCATTCTGTCATGCCAAGAGAAAAACAGAGAAATCTCCCTTTGAAGTTGACTGTCGGCTCAACACTCACGGACGCTTTGTAAGGTCGCAGCTACTTTAAGATTTACGGTACTTACTTGTATTTACAACGACACAGCACGCGGATAGCTTGGTGGTCGTCAATAAGTGCATTTACCGTAAATATTAGAGTAGAGCGGCAAAAACGAGACGCCGCTAACATTCTGCTGGAGTTACATTTCTCACCTCGAGAAACTCACGTTTTAGACTAGAAAATGCAAGTTTTTTTTTTAGATACTTTTTTGTGTAGGGGGACAGCTTAGGCAGCCATGTTGCAAGGTAATACTGATTGTCTTAGTTTTTTCTTTCATACTGACAGTTCTTGATGACCTTGACAGTATGTATGATGTACAAATTAGGTTGTCACTCTCACCCTTCTCTTCTACCCTTAAAGTTTCATCTGCTTCTGAACTTTCTTCAGCTTTGGCATTTTGTTCCGTTACTGCAGTTTCTTCCGTTACTGCAGTTTCTTCAGTTCTGACAGTTTCTTCAGTTCCTGCAATCAAAACACAAAGTATTCATAGAATATGAGGTAAAATGCCAGTGAAAAGTCATTTCAGATGTTGAATTGTTAAGAAAGGCCTTGTCTGCGCACATGCATCAGTATGAACATTCCCGCCATCTCCTCATGTTGGATGCAGCAGCGGAGGGAGAGAACGATAGTGTGTAAAGTGTGCGTCATTGCTACAAAGTGAGTTATTCTGTAACTCCTATAGGTTTACATTCCTTACAGCATTTTAAATCAAATATGTTTTGAGTATCGTCACTGGGTTGGTTTAGAGACATGTTTAGAGCTTGTTGACAGAACATTAGCATTTCCAGATATGTGACCCTCCACAGCGAAATCAGTCACATGTTCAAATTTTCAAAATTACAGTTATTAAGTTTTCACGAAAGGGCATAATCAACCTTCAAAACGATACCTATATCTAATGAATTGATCATCATATTACTGAAATATAAACATTCAAAGGAGTTGAGTTAATTCTGTCATGCCAAGAGAAAAACAGAGAAATCTCCCTTTGAAGTTGACTGTCGGCTCAACACTCACGGATGCTTTGTAAGGTCGCAGCTACTTTAAGATTTACGGTATTTACTTGTATTTACAACGACACAGCACGTGGATAGCTTGGTGGTCGTCAATAAGTGCATTTACCGTAAATATTAGAGTAGAGCGGCAAAAACGAGACGCCGCTAACATTCTGCTGGAGTTACATTTCTCACCTCGAGAAACTCACGTTTTAGACTAGAAAATGCAAGTTTTTCAGCGAAATGTATTCACAGCCGTACAGTGTAGACCTCCCACTGTTTCAAAACACACACAAAAAAAATCCACGATTTTAGCACAAGTAACATAAATGGTCATTTTTCTCGAAAACGCCTGTTGCGACAAGCGACTGGTTTTAACGTCGAGAGTCACATATTACCTTCACTTTGTAACCCGTAATTTGTGATTAGGCCTAAATGAGAAATAGATTCACATAGATCTCCGTTTCATGAGGTAAACGCATACTGAGCCGAAAATGTACTCAAGTAAAAGTAAAAAGTAGCTAATCTAAAATGTACTTTAAGTACTTTTTTAAGTTACAGGTAGCAAAAATTGTGCGGGCCGAACGCCGCCCGATTAAAGCTAAAACACTCGGCTAATCCTCGGCATGAGTCTATGAGATTGTCACTCTCACCCTTCTCTTCTACCCTTAAACTTTCTTCTGCTTCTGAACTTTCTTCAGCTTTGCCATTTTTTTCAGTTACTGCAGTTTCTTCAGTTCTGGCACTTTCTTCAGTTCCTGAAATCAAAACACAAAGTAGTCATTAGGGCTGCACGATAATGGCCAAAATGATTATCACGATTATTTTGAGCAATATTGATATCACGATTAATTATCATGATTATTTGTTGATTTCATCCAAAACACATTTTATTGTCTTAGGCTTATTATAACGGTGTTTGGATCTTTTTTCTATTATTATTTTTTTTATTAAATAACATTTAAATAGCCTATGTTGGAACACCAGAGTATTATATTATATTAGAATCAGATATATAAAAAGATATATAAAAAGAGAAAATCCTTAATTTCTGATATTCATAACAGCACACTTAATGCAGATTATAGCCTATACTGTTCATATACAACTCCACCTCTTTAATTCAGCTGTCTGGCTGAAGCCTCAAAATATTGTAAACAAAATAGGCTATAGTTGGCTAGCTTAGTCTACTACTGGTTGGACTGCTGAGTTTCCCCACGTGTCTTTAATTTTTAAGGTAGGCTAACACTTGTTCTCTTTGGGACAGGAGAGTTTTTGAGTTGGAAAACATTGGTATTGAGATGTAAGAGTTTTAATCAAATCTGTCACGGAGTTTGTTTAGATACATTTTTAGAGCTTGTTGACAGAACATAGCATTTCCAGATATTACTATACCTTCACTTTGTAATCCCTTAATTTGTGATTAAAGGAGAAACCCGACAAGTTTTCACATAGATCTCCCTTTCATGAGGTAAACGCGTACTGAGCTGTATTGAGCCGTACTGAGCCACAGCGCTACACTCTGGGGGCATTTCTACATGGGAGCTCACGGACATTCCCCCAGAATGCAGCACTGTAGCTTCCTGGCTGTGTTAACAGCAGGTTGTAGCAAATTGAGCTACAGTAGATAAAACCAGAGGTGGAAAAAGTACTAAAATATTGTACCCGAGTAAAAGTACCAATACTTTGATGGAATATTACTCAAGTATAAGTTAAAATACCCATCTGAAAATGTACTCAAGTCAAAGTAAAAAGTAGCTCATCTAAAATGTACTTTAAAAGTTACTTAGATACTTTTTTGTGTAGGAGGACAGCTTAGGCAGCCATGTTGCAAGGTAATACTGATTGTCTTAGTTTTTTCTTTCATACTGACAGTTCTTGATGACCTTGACAGTATGTATGATGTACAAATTAGGTTGTCACTCTCACCCTTCTCTTCTACCCTGAAAGTTTCATCTGTTTCTGAACTTTCTTCAGCTTTGACCTTTTGTTCCGTTACTGCAGTTTCTTCCGTTACTGCAGTTTCTTCAGTTCTGACAGTTTCTTCAGTTCCTGCAATCAAAACACAAAGTAGTCATAGAATATGAGGTAAAATGCCAGTGAAAAGTCATTTCAGATGTTGAATTGTTGGGAAAGGCCTTGTCTGCGCACATGCATCAGTATGAACATTTCCCGCCATCTCCTCATGTTGGATGCAGCAGCGGAGGGAGAGAACGATAGTGTGTAAAGTGTGCGTCATTGCTAGTCAAGAAATCTAGATATCCCTAGCGGCAGCAAATATAATCTAATCTAGTCTTATAACTCGTAGAGTAACTGACAGTTCTTGTTGACCTTAACAGTATGTATGGCGTACAATTTAGTTTGTAACTCACTCTTCTTTTCTACCATTAAACTGTCTTCTGCCTCTGAACCTTCTTCAGCTTTCGCATTTTGTTCAGTTTCTGCACTTTCTTCTGTTCCGGCACTTTCTTCAGTTCCTGCAATCAAAAGCCAAAGTAGTCAAATGATAAGAGGTAAAACACCAGTGAAAAGTATGGCCATGTTCAGACTGCAGGTGAATCTGATTCAAATCTGATTCCTTCTCTTATCCGATTTCTATGGCTGACTGTCCACAATATTTATAGTGACTAGGCCACATTATTCTCCGATCTGACAGGTTGCTATAGCAATGAAAACAAATGTTTCTGCCATCAGGAGAAAACACTTGCTAATTCGATGTGATTGTACATAGAGCCATACGACTAACTGTGAGTGGTGGCGTGACAGAAACTGAAACTCCTCGATAACATTGGTGGCAAGCAAAGATGCAAGTGAACATTCGGAGCGTAGATCAGGTTCTCACTTCTTGCCCTGTGACCCAAATTTGAATATACCAACTCAGTCACGACCCAATACCAATTGTACTCATTCATCAAGCCAATAATTTGATAATTTATTTTAGAAAATAACAAAATATGACTACATATTCAAATACATGAATATACACCTTTAATAGCCTAACGAATACACATAGACCTCTGAAGTTCGATGATTTGTATCTTGAGTTTTTTTTATGGGAAAGTAACATGAGGATTTTCAATTATCACGCCTGTTAAACTCTCGCGGGGATGATGATTGGAAATGCAGATGTTTTACGCTACACACTTTTGTCCACTGCTGTCTAGTGCAGTGGTTCCCAACCTGGGGTCTGTGGACAGCATTAGGGGCCACCAGAGATTGCAGGGGGTTCGCAGTGTTGCCTGGGCTGAAGTTGTGAGGTTACCAAAATTATATTTGCGCACATTGAGTGTATAAAATCCCAATAACACACCTACAGTAGTTGGACAATCAAAACGCTGTATAATCCAAATAAAAACATATTTTTGGCCCACATTTAAATTCATGTGGATATTTATTACCTCTGACCTCTGAACTTGTGTAAGCAACCTTCAGGTCGGGCTAGGCTAGGCATTGGTAATTCATTATCGGACCCCGATTGTTGAAAACAATGTATTGTATGTGTATGCGGGGATGAGTTCGGGTAGGGGGCCCTGGCTTGTCTTAGACAAAAAAAGGTAGGGAAACACTGGTCTAGTGGATACTGTGATCTTCGGTAGGTGAAGACGGCACACTTTGATATTTGCTACCCCAGAGCTAACTTACAATGCAACTTGCCATAGGCAGTTAGCTTAAATTAACTCCCCGATCTCCTTATATGGGCAAATATGGCAGCTTTGGTTCCTTTTTGCAGGCGAACTTCAGAGGTCTATTTTCAGATTTCAAAGACTATTGGGATACAGAGGTGGATTCAAATTCGCAAACATAGGCAAATGTTTGTAAACAGTTTTCCTTTAGCCTTAATCTCGCGCCAGTTGCTCAATGAGTTGGAAATATGTTGTGTAAACAGTGTTGGACCCATTGATGATATAGACAAAGTTTTAATAAAATCTGAGACAGTGCAGCAACAACCTTATCTGATTTGACACGGAATGATGGTGGACTCTAATCAAGTTGTAGAAGCATCTCAAGGACCATTGATAGAAGTAGTATGCACCAGAGCTCAATTGCAAGTGTGATTACAAAGCGTCTGAATACTTGTAAATAGAATATTTCAGACTTTTATTTTTTTTAAATTTACAAAACACTCCAAATACCTGATTTTTTTTGTGGAGTGTTGGAGTATTGTATGTAGATTGATGAGAATTTTTTTTTTTTTTGAATTAATTTAAAGATGAGTCTGAAGCATAACAAAATGTGGAAAGCTTAAAAGGGTCTGAATACTTTTTGTGAAAAATAGTTTAAAAGTGAAGGGATTTCTCCTTTAACGTCATCAAGTGGAAATATTTCCATCAAGTTATAAGAATACAGAAGATTTGTGAGTGAAAAGTGCAGTTTATTTCGCAAAAAAGAAGTACAAAATGGTATGTGTGTATACAAAAACTTTTTTTTCAGCAAGCAATTTGACAAGACAGATAGGTTTTAAACATTACCAGGGATCTGCATACAGTACAAACCAAATTATTGTGTCTTCTCCTAAGTCTACATAGAACATACATTTCATCATGGCCATAGGCCCTACCAAGTGGAAATGATTTAGATAACAACAGAACACACCTTACAAAACATAATTGTACTACTTCAAGTGTCAGAACTAAAGTTTTCTAAGTAACAAAACTGCAGTTTGGAGGAATTATTTGCATGCAATATTTTGGACATTAGAATCTGCATTGCACTGCATAGTACTATACTTTACTGTGAAAATGCAATATTTTGGACTTGACTATCATTGTACTGCATTGCAGAAAAACTCTTAAGTGTTGCTTTGAGGCAGTACCTCGTGTAGTCATTGAATGTAGTTAATATAATAATCTGGTTATGGGATTGGTGGGGGGAGTATTTGCTCTATCTTTGTTCAAATTATGTACAGCTAAATGTATTCTTTGCCATTTAAGTTATCGTCTTTGTGTCAGTCTAAGGTATATAGCGAAACCAATGCCCAAGACAGCTAGAATCACAGGACCCATAAGTAACAGGATGCTTCCCCCAAAAAAAAACATTGGAGCCTGACGCCTTATTTCAGGTACAGCCCTGTCAAGGGTATGTTGCTTTACTCCTTCACAGACTGCCCAAGCAATGTTGATGACTTGTTCCTCTAGTTCCTTGTTTTGTTCCTCTTTCTTCCTCTTGTCTTCCTTTTCTTTCATCAGTCTCTGAGCATCGCTGAACATCTCATGGTTGTAAGGATCCTTACTCATTATTCCATGTATCGCTTCCAGTAGCTCTTCCACCTGAGCAGAGTCTTGTCTTCCATCATTAGCAAATGAAAGGTATCTATTTCCACAGCTGTTGACCAGTTTCCGCAAAAATTTATTGGCACTATACCACTCCTTTAAGGATTTGCCCTTTAGCTGATCTTTATGAGTAAAGAGTATGATGGTGTAACATAATGCATCCCTTCCCAAGTTGTTCAGGACAAGATCCAGCATATGCTTATCTTCCTTTGTAAATCTGTTGTTCAGACGGATCAACAGCAGAAACACATTGAATCCAGGACCAGAGAAGGTAAGCCAGTCCTTAAGCTCTGAACTCAGACGCTCATTCAGATCACATATATCTGGAGTATCAATCACTGTAATCAGTCGTTGCCCAACCTTCCTTTTTTCTCTTTGGCATTTCTGTGTCACAGGAAATGACATTCCTGTTTTGAATATTTCTCTGCCCAGAATGGTATTTCCTGTTGCACTTTTTCCTGATCCAGATTTACCTAATAGTATAATCCTCAGATCATGAGACAATGGGGAGTCTGTGAATCCAAACAGACATGTTTAAATTAAAGATGTATAGAAGATGTGTAACTAGAAAATAATATCTGAATTGAAATTGAATTAGTTTGAAAAAATGAATCTGGGAAACGTGATTTTTCATTTGTTATTGTTATGCAATGTTCTTTTCCCGAGGGGTATTTCACAAAACCAGAAGTAAGACATCCATGATAATTGATAAAGCTTATCCTATTGGGCCTATTGGGGTCAAGTAGGAAGCCCAGCCCCAGCAAGTTCCAAAAGGAGTAAAAAAGTTTTGTGGGATCTCGCAAAACTTTTGCGAGATCCCGCAAAAAGACATGTTTTTTTTTTTCCTTCTTCATGTTTTTTTTCCCATTACTTTTTTTTTCCTTTTCCATGTCACCCGGAGGGTTCCGTAGAATTGCCAGTGGTGGGGTGGAATTCTTGAAAGTCAGGTGCAGATGTACTAACGCTTTTGCGCCCACTTCAGGCGTATTTGTTTCGCAACGTGCGCATAAAAGGATGGCGAGGTATGTACAGGTATGTACAAACAGGCCGCAATGAGGTGAAGACGCAGACTGCCTGTCGCGGGAGCTGAGAATGTCAAATTGAGGAGAAGCGTAAAATTCTGCGTGTTGCCCATTGCACAAATAACGTTACGTTCGCAAATCTACGTACATCTGGGTTGAAAGCGAGATAAACTGAAACATTATTTGCCAGACTGTTTCTCTGTCAAGTGTCGGGCGGTTGATGTGAGAGGTCAGGTCAGCACCTGTCTGACGGACAACTCATTCAGCTCAGTCTTCACCTCCTATGTAGTTGTTGCCTTAAGCTAAATTCATTCTTTGCTTCATTTTGACAAAAACATTTCTAATTTGACCCAAAGGGCCTACTGTAATAGTGAACATTTCACAGTTTCAGGCGTCCTCTGGGCAACATTTTTCTCTTACCTTAATTTATTGATTTGGCTTTTATGTGTCTTTCCTGAAACAACTAATTTCAAAATTTCCTTTGCAGGTTAGAGATGTGTATTCACACCTGGATTTCAGTGAAATTGCCACTTAAAGGGAAACTGTCAGTTATAGAGTAAATAGTCCTTAGATAGTAGCTAATTTCTTATCATTCTTATTTCAATATCATGTATGCAGTTGTAGCATATTTATTATTCACTAGATGGCAGTATAAGATCAGGAATGAACTGTCGTGTCGGCAATCCACTTTATCTGTGGAACTCTTCAGTTTACAAAATCAACTCATGTAATCATCTTACAGCCTACAGCCAGTGGTGTGTAAATAGGGGGAAACAGAGTTTTTGTGTTGTGATATAACATTTTCCTTTTTTATTTTGACAGCCCTCACCAGCTGTCTTGGTCCGTGTACCTTCTGTTCATTCTGAAAATCGAAAAACTTTATATCCCTCTATTGCATGATATATGAAATAATGAAGAAAAAAAATTACAACCAATTTATTACCAGTCATAGAGCACATTGAACAATTCCATAAATATATATATTAGGGTGTAGATCTAGGTTTGTTACTTTGGGGCTAGGGTTAGAATCTCCACACATTTTATTACCAGTCATAGAGCACATTGACCAATTCCATAACAATATATATATATTAGGGTGTAGATCTAGGTTTGTTACTTTGGGGCAACAACATGCAATAATGGTAATAAATACAAAACGTGCAGTCTACTTAAAATATATCTCTTTATTCCATAACAAAATACATTTTATGAAAGATCTTCAACATCAATTTAATTTAAAAAAAAAAAAAAAAAAAAAAAAAAAAAAAAAAAACATTTGTGCTAGTCACAATCTTAGTTGGGTTTGTTACCTAGAAGTAACAATGTGCAACAAAGGAGTATTATTTTTATCCATTCATTCCCATTCAGTTCATGTATGCCTGTTCCTCTTCGTCCTCTTTCATCTATTTCTTCAGCATCTCCATCTGGAGATATCAATAAGCACATATCAATACACATATTGTTATTGTTATTAAGTGTTTTAAAATAAAAAAACAATGTACATACTGACAAATACTCAACACGTCTTGGTATCCTGCCATTTGACTTTGTTTAACTAACTAGCATATAAACAGGGAATCCTCATTCCACTGTTGCATATTGTTCCTTTTAGGCAACATAGCTATTTTACACTTTAACAAAATAAATATTCAATGAAAACACAATCAACAGAGTGAAACTGAATCAGAACTTACCCAAAATTTTGAAAATATTTTTCATTTAGGAAAATGTCACTTATTTCAAAGGTTTGTGGAGCTGAAAAAACATGCCTGCTGCATGTGAGTGCAGGTGAGGAAAAGATATTGAAAAGAGTATTTTACAGGTCATGTAATCAAATACAAGCATTCTGTTGGCTTTTCATACTTCCTCCTGATCAAAATGAGCATTTTTTTTTTATTATTGGTGTATGATTTTGTAGGCCTGAGAAAATAAGGGGACATGGGTATGTAACCTTGAAGCAACACTATGCAATAGAGGGATATCTGATTTTTTAAAAACAAAATAGAAAATTCACTCTTGTTTTTGTTTTGAATGTTAAACTTTGTATCCCCATGACCAAAATCCAAAATCTTGAAATCGATTTTGATTTTATTCCAGATAATGCATGGTTTTTTTTTTTTGTATCTGTATTACTCAGTACAAAGAACTGTAGTAAAATTGTAGGGTGTTTTGTTGTACAGAACTTAAAAACAACAAAAAGGAACAAACACATGAGGTACAACCAAGGAAAAAATACACATGCAAACACAAGGTAAATGCAATTACAACTAGGCGTACTAAAACCGACATTACACATTCCACATACCAACATTCAAACACATTTTGTTATTATGGGAGTCCGATACAACGAGTCAAACGCACCGACGTTACAAAATGTGTTGCAGTTCAACCTGTTGTACAGCTAAGTCTATACCTCCAAAACAGCCTAATAAAGGCATGATGTTAATTGTCCTTGCAGTGCACGCAACCTTAATCCAACTAGCCTATGCACACCTGGGACATAACTTACATATCGGATCAAAATGAGAAGCTTGAAATGTTCTGGCAATTTTTCCTATGTGCAGATGACTTTCCCTTTGATGAACATAATATAATAACATAATATTATTCATTCGGCAGTGGCACAAATTTTGCTGTCAGCATGCAGCAGTGAATGTGGAGTGCGTGGTCTTGTGTGGCTTCGCATGCCATTTTTAAATTGACATAAAAGGAATAACGACTAATAGAAATTTACAATATTGAAATTCAAACCATAAATGTACATTGGATTATTTTTTCCACAATATGCTTCCATATTTGTGTTTTATTTTTCTCTGGGAAGTACTATTTTAGGTAAAGGTCTTCAAATCCGTTTTTGATAACTGTTTCAACCTTAAAAATCAAATGAACAGAAGGCACACAGACCCCTCATGCTGATGAATATTGCATCTTGCATGTGTCGCATGAGGCTTCTATTCCACCAAGCTTTGTATCTGACTGTGAATGTCTCGTTATTGAGAGCCTGTGAGCTCCTCCAGTGTAGGCACACCGAATGGACGCAGAAATACATGTGGCAGCCATGATGCATAGGCTATACATACACATTGTTACAAGCAAGTTGTCTTTCCCAGGCTTAAAACGGGCAATGTTTGTAGACTGTATGATGAACATTATTTTGTTATGCTGTGATAGCCCACATAAGGAGAATTTAAAATGTACCTGGTTCAGCTGACATTTCAGTGATTTATGAAATCCTGTTGATCCTCAATTCAAAATCTCGAAGTTAATCTCTAGCCAGGTAAATATCTTGATGTGATTAGGTCAAAAGGCTTGTAGTTAAAGGAGGACGCAAACAGGTATCAGCAATATTCAGGTAAGAATATTCTCCGCCTCTTGCAACACTGACTAATCATAGAAGAGCATCACCACATCATCAGTGGGTTGAGCTTCAAGTCTCATTAACTTTATTATGGAACAAAAACACCAAAGCCATTCTAAGCCTTTCTGTGGAGACTGAAACTTGTGAATAATCAGTGTTAGAAGTATCATTTGACATACAATTTCATTGTATTAGCAGACAGTTTGGGATGCAGATAAAGAATAATGGGGGACACTTTGTGTAAGTAAAACATCTTATATAAATATGGATTGTAAAATGTAATGTGATAATTTGTCAATTTGCTAACAACATAAACCGTTGTGAAACATGATATATCTTATTATCAAGGGGGTCCTCCACACAAATAAATACAATATGTATTACAAACAATATACACAATTCACAATAAATAAAATATAACCAAGTGTTATTCATCTTATATTAAGATCAAAATAGGCTAGATATGTATGTTGCATTGTATGTCATTTTGATCTAATTTGATATGAGTTTGACTTATTTTCAAGAATTTGCCTGTTTTCATAATGATATGTCTTAAAAGAAGTCAACCTCTGGGCAAGTTTGTCCATGTGCGTAGTCTGAGTGAATTCTCCCCTTCACTTAAATCTGTCATTTGGAAGGAGTTATGCGTTTTGGGAGTAACCCCAACTTCTTACACAACTCTTGTGTGCATTCTGACTTCGGAGCAGGGCTGTGCAGGGACCTTTTGAGGGACAGGGGCTTCATTATTCTGTCTTTACGTGGCATCTTTGCACTGTAGCAGAATTCAATATCATGATTCACACACACACACACACACACACACACACACACACACACACACACACACACACACACACACACACACACACACACAAAAACAGATAAACAGTTTAATTGTAGCCTATATCTGCAACCTGAGCTATAACCCTGTTATAATCACCCATTTTTAAGTCATATACATAGCCTACTTTGTTCAATTCTGTCAATTTCTTTCCAACTTGACCGAAGTCCTCCATACATTTGCACAGAAGTTTGCACTATTGTTGAGCAGCATAGTTGATATTCTCCTGTCCCTTGGTTTGTTTGTAATGAAGGCTGGTATTGTTATGCCAGTCTCTCTACTGTCTTTGAAACTGCAGGAGCCAGTCTACAACTTCATTGCCATAGATAAAATGATATTATGAGAAGCAGCTGCCATTGCAACTTTGTTTCTCAACAGTGAGTTTTTAAATGATGGATTATGAATTTGTAGTGTACCCATACATCAATGGCAGCATAGAAACTGGCTGCTGATTTGATATTTAAAAAAAAAGGTTAAAAAAAAGAATACTCAATATTTCTTAGCCACTATGCAGTTTATATTCTCTTCTATTTATATTATTACAACTATATGATATCTTGCAGCTCATGTTATACGGAGTAGAAGACTATGTGTAAACTTTTGTTTCAGAAAATCCGAGATCACTGATAAGAAATTGATTAATTGTTTTTCAATTATTTTATTTGTTACAGTTCGATCACTGAGGATTGTACTTCTAGGTAAAACTGGTGCTGGAAAGAGTGCTGCTGGAAACACAATTCTGGGAACAGATGCGTTTACTTCTCAGTGTTGCCCTAATTCTGTGACAGCAACATGTGAGAAGTCAGTGGCTATGGTTGACGGTTTATCTGTGGAAGTCATTGACACCCCAGGTATGTGTGATACAACAATTGAGAAAGATTCACTAGGAAAAGTAGTAGGACGCTGCATCAAGCTGTCTGTTCCTGGACCTCATGCCATCCTGCTGGTGGTCAGACTGGATGTGAGATTCACAGAGGAGGAGATGAAGGCCATTGAATGGATTGAAGAGCACTTTGGTGAAGAGGCTTTACAGCATACAATCATGCTGTTCACTCATGGTGATCGGATACCGGATCCGCATAAGCACATTTCTGAGAGCAAACTTTTAAGTTGTTTGAAAAATAGATGTGGAAATAGATCCCATGTTTTCAAAAACATCAGTAGTGACCGTGCTGTGGTTACTGAGCTATTGAAGACAATAAAAGAAATGGTTGGAAAAGAAGAGAACTTTTATACCAATGAAACGTATGAGAAAGCCCAGAAAAAACTGAAACAGAAAAGGCAAAAGGAAATTGTGGTTGAGAGTGTCTTGACTGTCATGACTGTTACAGGGACAGGGGCCGCAGCAGCAGGAGGAGCCGTGCTAACTGTAGGAGCAGGTGCCGCGTTGGCAACTGCTGCAGCAACAGCAGGAGCAGTGGCATCTGTAGGAGCAGTACTCGCACTGTTTGGGAAAAAAATGAAAAAAAGCAAGAAGGACAAGAAGACTAAGAAGCTGTGATTCTAACAGAAAGGGGCAGACAATGACCAAAAGTTGAAATAATAAATACTATATTTGTGATGATTATTGTATCTGGTTTCTAGTGTGAAACTCTTCGTAACTAGTAGGGTGTTTTGGGGGAAATAGTGTTTCTCTGTCACTTTGTGTTTTCTCATTTTTTCGAGGATGAATGTTTGTTTGTCCCTCATTGCATTGTTTTGAATGAACTATATTGACATGTTAATAAAATGTTCATTCCTTTTAAAGTGTAACTTAAACTGTAAGTGAACATTTCACCAAAATCGCAAACAGTGGATTAGATATCTTCATGCATAGCAATACTGTATGTGGAGTCCATCATGACAGAATACTCAAGCCATCGATGAAGGATATATCAGTTGAAGATGAAGCTCCGTCTTCTGTCCCCCATCAAAGTAGTAATATATTGAAGATATTGAAGCATACAGTATGTACGCATATAAGATGAAAAAGGACACATAGAGCTATCCACAGATACCAAATGTAACCTTCTAGGTTAGCCTATAAAACAGACCAAGTGACAGCAAAATAATAACTTTAGCTCCACTTACCCCATGTTTTTGTGGGGGTTTTTTGTGGCATAGTAGCCTGTTCATAATCCAACGTTATCATGTGTTTCTCTATGGCAAGGCACGTTCATAATCCGGTTTTGAGATCTAGCAAACTCCTGTATGGCATCCAATTCGAAACACATATTGCATCCAAATTTGTTTGACAAATAAGCACTTTTTTTGCCTTTACTTTGTTCATTGCAATGTAGTAAAAAGTTATTATGACCGCCGCTAGCATAGCGAAGCGGTCATATAGTTGTTGTCAAAGTTTTTTTTTTTTTTTTTTTTTTTTTTTTTTTTTTTCCGTCATCGGTTCTGAATTTTGGTCAACGATTCCCAGGACACCGTAACACCGGGGCACATGAAACTTGGTGGGCATGTAGCCCCAGTAGACTTGTACGGAAAAATTTCGTTTCGTCCCCGGGGGTCACTCCCACCCCGCGCGGCCCCCGCCCGAAGCCCAAAAATTGCAGTTTTTCCTACATAACTGCCTGAACCGTGGCACCGAGGATGACACATTTTTTATGGTATGTTGGTCTCAAGAGCTCGCATCAACTTAGCTTATAACCAGTCATTTGTGATTTGCACCCCCATGGTAAAAATTGAAAATGTAATGTAATATTGCTTTAATTGCCCCTATCTTCAGATGAGATGCTATGAACTGCACCAACTTTCATGTGTGTGATTAACCTGACACCCTCTGGGAGTATGCCAAGTTTTGTGGAATTTCATCCATGGGGGGCTATAATAAATGTATTTATGTGTGCATTTAGTGAATGGTCCCTCAAGGGGCTGTTCTACACTGAAGCCTTGGATGGCCCGTGCCCCATGTAGCTGTGTCACTGGCCACCCCAGTGGCTACCCTGTGGTTACCAAATAAAACAATTATGTATTTATTACGATTTTATACGAGAACGTCAAAAGCAGAACTAATGCAACAACGTTAAAACACTGCAGCCTGCTGCCACTGGTGTGTGGCGCTGGCGCTGCTGAGTGAATGATAGATCAGATCAGATAGAAGAAGACAAACGAAGAAGATGGAGTTGTGATTTCTCAGTTCCGAATGGCGGCCATATTGGAATTTTCGTTACTGTCGCTAGTTTCACACTACTTGATTTCTCATGTTGCAGTAAGCTAAACGATTTCATCTCTTACGTGACTTGTTGTTCTTGCACGTAACTGTGTAACCGTCAGACTTATAAAGAAGTTGGTAAATGTCTTTACGTTTAGAAACGTAATCAAGCAAAGCCTACAATGTCAGTAGGCCTACTCAAACCACCAGTCGCAGGCTTAGGACTAGGTAAGTAAAACATCCCTTCTCTATATCTCTACTATTTTCATTTTAAAAACTGTATTTAAAGCGAACGCCTGTTTCCAAAATGTATTTATAGAGTCTGTACATGTGGTCCCTAGCTTGGTTTGCCCGAAAATTAAGTGGAAATATCCTTTAGAAGTGTTTACTTTAGGCGCTAGTTAGCATGTAACAGCATCTGAATTAATGAACTGGCATGGTGCATTTATACCTGACGATCTCTTTCAAGTAATTTAAATAAAAACCGGACCTCATGGTTAGTATTTATAGAGTCAGTACATGTGGTCCCTAGCTTGGTTTGTCTGAAAATTAAGTGGAAATATCCTTTAGTAGTGTTTGTACTCTAGGCACCAGTTAGCATGTAACAGCATGTGAATGAATGAACTAGCCACTAGCATGGTGCATTTATACCTGACGATCTCTTTCAAGTTATTTGAATAAAAAACTGACATCATGGTTAGTATTTATAGAGTCTGTACATGTGGTCCCTAGCCTGGTTTGTCTGAGAATTAAGTAGAAATATCCTTTGGAAGTGTTTGTACTCTAGGCGCTAGTTAGCATGTAACAGCATCTGAATGAATTAACTGGCCACTACTGTATGGTGCATTTATTACCTGACGATCTCTTTCAAGTCATTTAAATAAAAAAAATGATATCATGGTTAATATTTGTAGAGTCTGTACATGTGGTCCATTGCTTGGTTTGTCTGAAAATTAAGTGGAAATATCCTTTAGAAGTGTTTGTACTTTAGGCGCTAGTTAGCATGTGCCAGGTGTCATACCATTGCAGTAATCATCTCACTAAACCAATCTGTTCAACAGAGTTTGCCAGTCAGACCACTACACCTTTGCCAGCACCACCACCCAGCAAGCTTCATCAACTCCAGCCATGCCGGTAAATACAGTGCCTATTGACAGCCTACACACCCCTGTTCAAATGCCAGTAGCTTTGTTCATTGTTAAATCCTGTTGTTCTGTGTTATTGTGTTTTGGAAAGGTATTGCATTACATTACTCTTCACCTTTTGCTTTTGTAGGCTAGTAGAAAACATGTTGATGGTAGTGAAAAGGTAGTAAATTCAGCTCAATTTTGCTATTTTGGGAGGAAACACCACCAAAGATGCTGTTTAAGAGGATGCTGGGCCGGGCTTTGAGGAGGTCCCTGGCGCTCCAAATTAATTAGACTGGTGCAGCAGGAAAGGTGGCTTTTAAGTCCTTACATCTGAAGAGTGTGTTGCATAATATCATTATTAAAAATAATTTTAATAAATTGTTTAAGCATGTACAATAAATAAAGCATGTAAATGAGCATGTAAAATAAATAAACAAAAGCATGTAAAATAAATAAATAAACAAAATGTATTGAACCTAATACTATGTGTGGTGAGTCTGTGTGATAGTTGCTGAGGATAAATGTTTTTATATTGGATTATTAAATTACAGAATACATTTATAGGTTTCTCATCAGCAGGCACTGTCTTCACCTTAGTAAATTTGGTAACTTTGGTAAGCCCTGTAAATAATTGTAAATTGTTCTGATTGAGGGCAAATGGAAAGTGTTATAATGTATTATTGCTATTTTAGTACATCATTTTCATTATTATGGCCATAAATAAGGCCAATTAGAAGCTGGTGGGTAGTAAGCGGCAAAAGGGTGGCCCTTTATCTGGAGCCACCTCTGAGCCGCCGGTGGACCGCCAGAGAACTGATGAGCAAAACTCCAGCGGGCCACTGGTGGGTACCCGCGTTGGACCGCCAACTCTGCCGCTGGTTTGTAACAGTAATTTTAGCATTGCCCATGGTGGATTAAATTATTGCAAAATATTTATTGAGGTGAGTTTAACAAGTGTAATTTCATTGCCATATAATTCAGGCCTAAAGTAGATGGCTAAATGGCTACAATAGAAGGATACACGAAAAGCCCAAACTACCAAAATCTTCATATTTTATTACCACAGTTTCTATCTATAGGCTCTCTTATTTGGTATACTGACTAGACATTATTGAACAAACAGAGGCTATTCATCTGTATTTCAGTATCTCAGTATCTCAGTAGGTTAAAGTATTTTTAGATACCTCCCTGAAATTACTTTTTGCAGGTTGTGATGTCTTCTATATATTGTTGACGTTACTGTCAAAATGGCGTAACTGTTAAATTCCAATATAGTGAGTAGGCTATTGGCAAAACCGATTTCCATTTTTATGTTGAGCCGGCAGGGGGCTCAGTTTAAAAAGTAACCAAGTTCACACACACACATATCAACAGATTCACAAGCACAGATAAACACACTTCCACGGATTCCACACACACACACGCACACATGCACATTCACACACACTCAGACAGACACACACACATCTTTATACAAGCAAACTCACACATGCACACACTCATATACACATGAGCTGCAAGAGAAGGAGATATATACATACAGTATATTGCACAAATCGGAGATACAGGAAAGTTGACAAGCGTAATTCGTTTTGGAGAGAATGTGCAGAACTGAGCGGCGGTCATATTGTGTACCGCTATGCGGTGCATCTAGTTATAGAGAATCATCATGTGTGCACGTCATGTGTGTGCTACCGCGCAAACAAGTCAGGTCAGATCAGCTCTCACAAGTATGGAGCACAAAAAGTGTCAAAAAGTCATTTTTCATCACTAAATATAAAATTGCCATTTATTTCTGTAAGGCACACACTACATATTTCTGTAAATTGCTCAGCCCCAAAGTATCCCATCCACCATGGTTTTTATATTGCCATTTTCAGGACAGTCAGGCCAACACAAACATGAAAGTCATGTCGAGCTGTCAGCTTGCTGTGGTGAGATAGGCTACATGTCAAAATGTAAGAATTTGTATATTGTATGCTTTTTGCATTTTTATTATTTAAAAATCAAAATCAATGCAAGTAATAATACATGATATTGTGGCAGATCTGTGTAGCCCAGACTGTGCTGACAATATGTAGCATGTATGAATGGCACTTACAATGACCAGGATAAATGTTTCTAACTGAAGGTAGTAAGGTAGTGAAAATGCCCTTAAGTACCTACCACAAAAAAAATTGGGTAAAAAAAATAATTTTAATCATTTTTTGAGAGTTTTTTTTAGCTGGGGTCAAATTGACCCCAAGGACAACGAACGTCGGTAAGATTTGAGGACAACATGAGGGTTAAAACAGCCTAGGCCTCATTGGGTTAACTTCTGATTGGTCTGGGTGGAACATGCAATGCATCGAGTTTTTTGCACTTTTGGCTTCTAGAGAGGTAAGGTAGCACGAAGTTTCTTGAAAAACGAACAACATTTTACATGTAAATCCATTATCCTAGTATGGACTAAAATGGTATTACTTTTTTAGCTTGAATAAACATCTTCATTAACAACTATACCAGTAGACGTAGGAATGCGCTATTTTTCTTTTTATATATATATATTATTATTATAATAATAATTATTATTATTACCTTAATTCCTAGTGACGCCCCTGCATATGACACAGCAATGGAGCTTAAGTCGTCAGGTGACTTCTTGCGTCACCACCGAGTTTAAAACCGTGTTAAACTCCAAACTAGTGACAGAGCAATTGCCCCACAGTGTCTGAAAAAAAAAACATGAGTTTAATATGTTGTGGTTTAGAAAATGTGACAAACCCTCTTTTCCTTCCCCCCCCCCTAGTTTAAATGCTGATTCAATTAGAAAAAGTGGACTACTCAATTGGAATGACTTTTTGAACATCATAAGGATGGGTTTAATTCAGAACTAGGCTATTTCATGTAATTGTAACATATATGGTTTGATAAATTGGACAGCCCTAACTTTTCCTTTTTTACAGTGTGTTTTTCTCAGTGTGTACACACTCCATACACTCAATACATTATGTGCTCTAACCAGCAACACACAATTTTTTTCCCCACATCTCTGAAACCAGCTGGAGCAGTTTCATTTCCCTGTTGTTGAGATAGTTTGGGGCATCAAGATCAGAATGGCAACAATCTTGTTTGGGCTGTTTTGAATTACTGGGCTAGGCCCAGTTTAATTTGACATTTCAGTTGGACTGCCTGAAGCTATTTACAATCAACTTTGATACAAAGCCAGATCTGTTTCGTGTCTGTAGAAAACAGATGCACCCTCGCAAATGGAAAATCTGTGCGTGCAAAAACCGTTCGCAAACTCACAAAACTTTTTTTTCCCACACAGTGACATAACGGATTTGCAGATGTACAGATCATTTTTACATGCAAAAAAAAAAATTGTGCAACTACAAAATCTTGTTGCATGTACACAAAACATTTTACGAGCTCAAAATATTTCTACAGACACACAAAACTTTTGGCAAGAATTTTATACCATAATTATCCAAAGAATGCCTGGTTATGTTCAACGAGATTCGTAGTATACCCCACTGGCAAGACCACTCATCACAAAGTAGTAATATGAAGCAGGAAAGAATGAAGGAGGAAATAAGGACCTAACCAGTTGAACAATGTCTTATTACCAGTATCAGACACACCTGCAGATGTGCGGCCATACTCAATATAGCAGCATTACACAATAATGTTCCCACATCTAAGACCAGTCGGAGCAGTTGCAGTATGTGTTTTTTGTCATTTGACATGCTGTCATTTCAGATATATTGCACGCAGCTATTTGAACATTGGCTTTTGCCTGGAGCCATTGTGCACAATGCATTAATTAGCTGTATTATGAACAGCACAAAATGTATGCACTGGCTCTTTGGCATGGCAGTCAGAGTGCATACTTCACTTAGTTTCGGTATGCTACATGACATGTTGAAAGACATCATAATTGTCTGCGTGCGTGCGTACATTTTATGCCGTTTGTGCGCGATGGCTCCAGGCAAAAGCAAATGTTCAAATAGCAGCATGCAATCTAACTGACAGTATGTCAAAAACAACACTACTGCAACTACCAAAGAGCCTTCCATACCAAGTAGCCAGGCTCATTTTTAATCTCAGTCAGAGCGCATACTGAAACGGTAGTGACAGTACTCAATGGCCCCTGCCTTCCCCTTCGGGAAGCCCATGCACCTCACACACACTGGTGTCCCTCAGGCATTCACCAACTGTACTTCTCCCATCCCAGGGTGCCCCACACACATCTGCTTCTCCCATCTCTGGGGTCCTTCACACAGGGGTCAACCTATCCTGAGGGTCCGTCATACCACGGCTCACACATCAGGCACTCTCCGATGGCCTTATGGCAGCCGTCCCACTTCTGACACCACATGTGGCAAAGGATGTGATGCCCGATGCCCACGCGGTCTTGGACCTGGGTCTCCGGGGTACTAATCCTGCTGCTTGCCCGCAACGCCAAACAGCCAGACCCATTGGTATGGAGGTCAGAGGCGGTACTCAACTTTAGTGACCGTACTCCGTCACAGTCATGTATGGTACAGTATGTCTTCTTCACAATTGAAGGAAAATGTTTCACCCACACATATACACACACACACACACACACACACACATTGCAGAATGTGGAAAGATTTCCCCCCCCCCACATACACATTGCAGTATATTAACATTACAATAGATACACATTAAGGTAGTTGTGGGGAAAAAAAACCCTTTTCAACCTGCTGTTTGTCAAGTTTCATGATGATATCAATTAGTTACATTTTTTACCCCGTTTACCCCAATCTTGACCCATTTAGGGCCTGGCTATGATAATCAGCACCTAGCGTGCATTTGGAAATATCACTGCATGCAAATGGATAACACTTCGACCAATGTGTACTGACTGATTCCAGCTGTTACCATCTGTTTAGCACACCTCAGATACACCGATGTGATTGGTGCGGATCGCCTCCAAGTGCATGGGTAGTGAGCATCATTACTGATTGCCAGAATGACTCGCTGAGCAAATTCAAATTGTGCTCTCGTGAGAACTCTTGATTTTTTTTAAAAGTCTCTGTTGGGCTCTTTGGCTTTATGTCTTCTTTTTTTTTTTTTTTTTTTTAAGTATATTTTTTGGCCTTTTTGCCTTTATTATGATAGGACAGTGAAGAGGTAGACAGGAAACAAGTGGGAGAGAGAGACGGGTGGGATCGGGATATGACCGCAGGCCGGATTCGAACCTGGGTCCCCGTGGGCACTCGGACCCGTAAATGGTATGGACGCTGTAGCCTGCTGCGCCACAGCACCCCCTGGCTTTATGTCTTCTTTAATCGTTACTAATCAGCCCATGTACATGAATGCTTGTAGACGGTGGCGGGGCTGGTGGTATTTTTCTACTACGCCGCCTCCGCCGCCCCTGATGATTTTTGTTGGGCACGATGATTGACACGGTGCATTCACAGCATACCACATAACTGGCACAATGTGTTCTCATGTCCATTTTTTTTTTTCAAAGGTAAGTTGTTAAATGTTTAACAAAGACACAAAACTGGTTAGAAGGCAGCGTCAGTCAGAAACATGCCTGGTCATAGAGAGCATGACAGGGAAAACAGTGCCACCCTGTGATCAGGTTAAATATTGCATGTGCAGAGAGCATAGCTGGAGGAGGGGGGCATCTGTAGACTGTGTAGACTGAAGGGTTATGGGACTCTTATAAGACCCATTTAATTCCCAAAAGTCCCTCGCAAAATTCAGGAAACAATCTTACTTACCAAGATCCTCCAACTGCATTGGTCTCTGTAGCCTTTATATTCTTTGTCCTGGTTAAGAGAGACCTCATGTGAAGCTGTTCATCCAGCACATTCTTAAATGACTATTCCAGAGATTAAACAATTTAGGGTCTATTTACGGAAGATAACTCTCAAACTCTCAAACTTTCAAACTCTCATTTGATAACAAAATTACATTACAGTGGAGTTTTGAGCAAGACTATTGTTTGCATTAGCAATTAATGGCTTATAGACACACACAGACACTCTCTCTTAGTCTCTCTGTCTCTCTATCTCTCTCTCTCTCACACACACACACACACACACACACACACACACACACACACACAGAGAGAGAGAGAGAGAGAGAGAGAGAGAACATACGCACAGAATACACTAAGAGTGGATTTCACTGTAAGAATATGAATTCCCAAAATTCCCATATATGAGCTAAAATAAATGATAGAAATAGAATGATTAACATCTACCAACCCCAAACTTCCTCTTAACAGTTTTTGGGAAGGTGCTTAGCCTGAAAATGGTGAAGAAGCCAAGGCTCTCTTTTTGATTCAGCACAATTGTTAGTGTTGTTCTGCTAAATTACCACTAGGTGGAGCAAGAGATTAATGGATAGACCGACAGAAACAGTGGCCTGTAAATTTCACTTTTGGGACAAATACATCAAATGTATATAGTAGTGGTTTTCATTAGACTAAGGTCTACATATTTGCATTGGCTTTAATTGAGATTTCTGACTTTTTTCTAGCCTAATTGACATCAAATCAGATAAGGTTGTTGCTGCATAGTATCAGATTTTGTACATGTATCTTTTTCAAACCATGAAATTCTTTCATTTTTCATTCTTACAGCTTGAAAAACACATGCCATGTGTGGGCATTAATATCTTGACAAATATTTTCTCTATAGCTTCCCCAAATGTTCTAGGGTGGAAGACCAACTCATAATAAGCATGTGTAAACAATTTAAAGTCTGTACTAAATGTCTCTTGACTTTCGAAAGTGCTCTAGATTGTGGGAAAATTTGCATTAGGTGTGGTAATGAAGCATTAAAAAAATAATAATAATAATTTGGTACAAGTCATTATTTTCTCTTGAAATAGGCCTACATCAGTTTATTAATGTTTTCCCACCATTTGAATTCTCTACAACAAAGGACCATGGTAATAATGATAAAACAAGACATGTTTGTATGTGTGCCATTTTCATGTAACTGAAATGGTATGGGTAGCTAGGACCACGACGGTCTATATTGAAATAGCAAAGTATATGGACATTTAGTGTGTAAATTACCAATATTGTAGGCTACCAAGTCCTATTCACAGAAAATGCATAGGCCTAGTTGCAGGTGTTTTGAGGCACCAAAATAACAATAAGCAATCGATTTTGGCGCTCCCTCAGCAGCAACAAAGCATAGCATGTTGGTCATTTTACAAGGCATAATTTGATAGGCTAACTAACTGCAGGAAATCATAGGCAACAAAGGACAAGAACAAGGACTTTGGAGTTGCTGTTATCGTAGTTTACATGGTTAATTATCAGCCTGCTCAGTACTCACTAGCCATTAGTTTGGAGCTGGCCAAACAGTGCCTGTAGCCTACTTTTCTTCTTACCAAATTGGTGAGTCTTCAGGGTAGGGAGTTATTTGTTTTCCTTAAGCCAAACATGTAACACGCACCAGTCTAGGCTACTTTGGGTCTCTCAGACACATCTACACTGCCTTAATTAGGTCAGCTTTAGACTATGTATGTATTGCATACGGATCTGCTGCTAAAACACATTTGCTCAAACTTGATGTGATTCAGGCACAGGCATTACGTTTGTGTTGTGGGGCATTTAAGACATCTCCAGTTCCAGCGTTACAGGTGGAGGTTGGAGAAATGCCGTTATCATTGCGGCGTATTCAGCTAAGTATGACATATTGGTCAACTTTACAGGGACACAAACTGGACCATCCAGCCAAATCAATTTTAGATAAATGTTGGGAGCATGGGCGTAGACATTTTAATAGCTTTGGATGGGTTGGTAATAATGAGGCTGAGAGATTGGGTCTGTCCAGAATTTCTCAAAGCTGCACAGTGGCACTGTCAATTACTCCCCCTTGGTTATTCCCCATGCCCAAAGTTGACTTTGAAATTTCTAATATACCTAAGAATAATGAATTTGGTGGGATTGGTTTTATGGTACAACAGTATAATACTACATACAATGGTGTGGTTCAAATATTTACAGATGGATCAAAAGATCCAGATACTGGAAGGACAGGAGCAGGTGTATTCCACAGTTTGATAAGTCTATCAAGGAAAGAGCATATGATCATCTTTCAGTTTACTCTGTTGAAATGTTAGCTATTTTGTTAGCTCTTATGTGGATTGAAGATGCTAGATCTAGACAATTTGTAATATGTTCAGACTCCATGGCAGCATTAGTTAGCATTTCAAATCTAAAATCTACCTGTAGACCTGATATATTATATGATATATTTCAAAGTTTATACAGGCTTCATCAGAGGGATATATCTGTATGTTTTATGTGGGTTCCCTCACATTCAGAAATAGATGGTAATGAGGTTGTAGACTGTCTGGCCAAAAAAGCCCTCAAACTAAATATAGACAACCTGAGTGTTCCACTAAGTCGAGGTGAAATCAAAGCCATAATTAAAACCAAAGTTAATGAAATGTGGCAAGAACATTGGAACGCAAACATAAAGGGGAGGTTTCTGCATAACATTCAGAGGCAGGTCCCCTCTAAAAGGCAGGGGTGTTTGAATAGGAAAGGAGAGTCAGTAGTGACTAGATTGAGACTTGGTCACACAAGTCTTAACCATAATCTTAACATAATAGGAAAACATAACACTGGTCAATGCACATCATGCAATCAAAATCAAAGAGAAACTGTAGAGCATGTTTTGTTAGAATGTCCATCATATCACACTGAAAGAAACATCATGTTAGAAAATATCAAACCACTTGGATATGCAAATCTTACACTGGTAAATTTACTTTCATTTTCAACTGTTAAACCATCAGCCTGGAATTTACTTATAACATTCTTAAAATCAACCAAAGTATACGAGAGGATTTAGCAGACAGGTTTCATTTCACTTTTTTTTTTTTGGTTTTGTTTTTGTTCTCCCCTTTCTCTCCTTTCCTTTTAAATACACAACATAAAAACGTCTAAAGCTACATTGAAGCTCCACACCTAACCAACAGTTGGTGGCGGTAATGCACCAAGTTGGATGCCAACCGCCAATAAAAACTAAAGAAGAAGAAGAAGAAGAAGGCTACTTTGGGATTGGACCAGGGGTGCGTCTCATGCAGCGTTTATACGTCCTCCCTCGCTCCTCGATGCCTCGATCCTCACTGATCTACATAAAGAATGATGGGGGGAGAAACAATGGGATAGTCTATCCAGTGTTAGTTATAGATGAGTGGGAACGCCCCTCGAGGATCGAGCATCGAGGATCGAGGAGGCATGATGAGAGGCACCCCTGGACCAATAGGACTCTTAATGTGACGGCGTGCCTAACTACCTGCCTGGCACCATTAACGTTAGTTGCCAACCGCCATAAAAACCGAAAGAAGAAGAAGAAGAAGAACTACCTGCCTGTACCTGTACCTGCCAGAACATCAGCATTTGACAAAGAAGGTAAGGCCATGTTTAACAAAGAGACAAAACTGGTTAGAAGGCAGCGTCAGTCAGAAACAAGCCTGGAGGAGATAGAGTCAACCAACTAGTTAGCAGCATCTGTGTAGCCTACAGTAGGCCTAGCCTACAAGTTAGTGATGCTCGCTTATTTTTTACAACGGTTACGACCACGATTGTTCCAAAACGTAGCCTAGTAGGCCTAGTCTAACTAAAACGTCACGTTAAAAGTCAGTAGGATTAAGTGTCTTTATGTGAATCGTGCCTTTCCCAAAGTTATTACAGAGTCATACCTGCTGTCTGAATATCGAGCAGGCTTGTTGGCTAGACGTTAAGTTTTGTTTCTTCGAAAGTGAAGGAGCTTTCAGCTGCTGTGACGTCAGATGTAAACATGCTCTCTTAATTCTTTCAGGGCTGCCTAATGACTTATTTTCACAATACAAGTTATTGCAAATTATTCACGATGTTTTCTACATGACAGAATGTCACAAAATATCAAATTAGTAATGGGCAGTGGCAAATTGTATTTAGAATGACCTTAAACTACTTCCTTATAGCTTGCTATATAATATGTTAAGCTTAACAAAACTAGATGCACCACATAGCGGTAGACAATATGACCGCCGCTCAGTTCTGCATCTCCTCTTGCAGCTCATGTGTAGCCTATATAAATGAGTGAGAGTGATGATAAAAACGCACATGTGTGTGCGCGTTTGCGTGACAGAAGCTGAAACTAAACGTTATGACTGCAGGTCGGAATCGTACCCAGGTCCCCATGGGCACTCGGACCCATAAATGGCACGAGCGCTGTAGCCTGTTGCGCCGCAGCAGCGCCCCCCCAGTACTGTTATTTTAATGATAGTTATTTCAAACTTACAGTACTTTTTTTTGTTGTTGATAGTTTCGTGTCAGTCATGGCCGGTGCCTCGCGCAGTGACGTTGCGCAGCTCACTCATCGCCGCGTTCAGGAGGAGGAGGGGATGGAGATTCTGGGCCAAGTGCTCGATGAACTCACGCCGGAGACGTTCCAGCAGGGAATGAAGAAGCTGAGAGAGATCAACATCCGCTCCGAGGGCCATCTTAGGGCCGTGGTGGAGATGGTGACGGAGCGAGCCATCGCTGAGCCAAAGTTGAGTGAGGTCTATGCCAACCTGTGCCGCTGCATGCTGGGGGTGAGTGGATATGTATGTAGGTGGGTGGGTGAGTGTGAAAACTTGAGTACTGTAGGTAAACATGTACCACTGCCCTAGAGGCATGAGTGAAATGTGAATTGTGTACCCAATTTGTGTGTATGTGTTTTGCTGTCTTCTGTCTTCATAATGACATCGCAGACAGAGGTGTTAATGTGTGTGTGTGTGTGTGTGTGTGTGTGTGTGTGTGTGTGTGTGTGTGTGTGTGTCCATCAGTTGAAAGTCCCCACGGCAGGGAAACCAGGTGTAACAGTGAATTTCCGGAAGCTTCTGCTAAACTGCTGCAAGACGGAGTTTGAGAGGCCCCTGGTTGTGGAGCAGGTGAAGGAGAGTGTGTGTGTGTGTGTGTGTGTGTGTGTGTTTGTGTGTGTGTGTGTGTGTGTACACTTTAGTTTTGCTTTTGATGCCTCACCTATTTGTGTTTCTGCTGATCAAACTTCCTCTCTTGCTTGACCTCATTTCCTGTCTAGTAGGACCAACAAAAGCATCTGGAGGAGGGACTTGAAAAAACTCAAGAGGAGGTTCAACAGCGGTCCCTGGGCATTGTCAAGTTAATCGGTGAGCTGTTCAAACTGAATGTGGTGTCAGAGGGCATCATTCATGACTGCATCGCCAAGCTGCTGAAGAAGAGCAAATCTTTGGTGACTGACCACTTCAATCCTCTCTGGTCCCTCTGTGTGCTGCTCTGTACCACCGGCAAGACCCTGGACATGGGGAAGGCAAAGGTGTGTGTGTGTGTGTGTGTGTGTGTGTGTGTGTGTGTGTGTGTGTGTGTGTGTGTGTGTGTGTGTGTGTGTGTGTGTGTGTGTGTGTGTGTGTGTGTGTGTGTGTGTGTGTGTGTGTGTGTGTGTGTGTGTGTGTGTGTGTGTGTGTGTGTGTGTGTCTGTGTGTGTGTGTGTCTGTCTGTCTGTGTGTGTCTGTGTCTGTGTGTGTCTGTCTGTCTGTGTGTGTCTGTGTCTGTGTCTGCACGCACACGCACACGCGAGTGAGTGTGTGTGTGTGTGTGTTGACCATTTATTTGAGGAGAGCTACCATTCTACAATTAAAGGAGCACTTTTTTCATATTAAACTAGGTTCCCTTAACTAATACCACTCACGTTTCAATGCGTGCACTCACTAGCTGGCGCGCGGCGCAACTTTGATAGCCCTTAGCTAGCCCAGTTCATTCATTAGGATCCAAACAGAGATGAAGTTAGAAGCGACCAAACACCTCCATGTTTTCCCTATTAAAATACAGTTACACGAGTAGTCACACGACCAAGTATGGTGAGACAAAATAAAACGTGGTGCATTTCTAAGCAGGTAAGAGGGATAACTATATTGTGTGGCGCAGTAATATCTTCACTCTTGCACTTTCAGTTTCACTTTGGAGTGAGGATATTGCGCCGAGTCAAATGCGCCCAATTGTTATTCCGCCAAAATACATTTGTCACATGTTGATCTGTATATTTTGCCTACAGCCTCGCATGGATCAGTATTTCAACCAGATGAAGAAAGTGATAAAGGAAAGAAAAACCTCCAACAGGATCTGTCTCATGTTGCAGGATGTGGTTGATTTGAGAGAGGTACTGTAAACACTAAACACACACACACACACACACACACACACACACACACACAAACATGCACACACTTTTACTTACTCTCTTGTACACTATCTCTCTCTTTCTCCCCTCTCATCAGTCAAACTGGATTCCCAGACACAGTGATCCCGGGCCACAAACCATCAGACAGATCTGTATGCAGGCGATTGAAGGGAACTTGGATAAGCCCTTTCCATTCGAAAAGGGTGTGGGAGGCAAAAAAGAGCTCCTTCCTAGCTGCCAGGCAACACAACATGTGTGTGTGTGTGTGTGTGTGTGTGTGTGTGTGTGTGTGTGTGTGTGTGTGTGTGTGTGTGTGTCCAAGAATCATGTCGTATTTCATGAATACAATTGTGTACAATATCTTTTTGGAATGTTATTGAGTTCCTTAGATTTGTTTTTATCTCTGTGTGTGTGTGTGTGTGTGTGTGTGTGTGTGTGTGTGTGTGTGTGTGTGTGTGTGTGTGTGTGTGTGTGTGTGTGTGTGTGTGTGTGTGTGTGTGGGTGTGTGTGTGCGTTTAGCCTGAAACACAGGATTCAATGACTGTGTTGGAAGAAGAGGATAACTGTGCAGGCCCAGAAACCAAATCCAGTGACTCTGGTATGTGTGTGAGTGTGTGTGTGTGTGTGTGTGTGTGTGTGTGTGTCCATCCAACTTTCTACTGTAGCCTAGGGCTGGGCGATCACGGTGATCAGCTGTGGGTATACTTTCTCGATCACGTGCATAACATGCTGCAGCAAAGTGCACGACAACCATCACAACCCGCTTTCATGGCACCGCACTGTCTGCATGCACCCAACATTTTCAACAGTGCGCCTGAAAAAAATTCTAGGTCGCACTGGTGCGCCTGAGGCGGCTCGGGTGAAAGCATATATTTCTTTCACAAGTTGCCATGTAAACGTGGCTGCTAGACTATGCGTGCAACTTTACCAAATGTAAACCCTCTCTCCTAGGACCGCTTTCTCTCGCTCTCCCTCTCCCTCTCTCTCTCTCTCTCTCTCTCTTTCTCTCGTGCGCGGCGCGCTTAATGAACACCCCCCCTCGACATGTACATTCACAATCGTGAAATCAATGACGTAGGCCTATAGAAGACGACTAGCGAAATCATAGCCTAAAATCCGGTTAGCATCATAGCATACTGCACAAATTTTATTAAAACTCTTGCATTCAAGTTGACTGATCATCTCAATGTTTTCCAGCTCCAAGACTCAAAAGGGCCTGTCCCAAGGAGAAAAAGTATTGGCCTACCTTGTAACTTAAACACACGTGGGGAAACTGAACAGTCCAACCAGTATAATAAGCTAGCCAACTAATGCTATGCTACTTTGTTTACAATATTTTGAGGCTTCAAGCCGACAGCTGAATTAAAGAGGCGGAGTTGTAATATGGATAGTCATGAATGTCATGAATATCCAAAATTTCAGTAGGCCTATGTAGAAAGCATTATACAGTGTATGTGTGTATATATACGTGTGTATATATATATGTATATATATATATATATATATATATATATATATATGTATATATATATATATATATATATATATACATATATATATACACACGTGTATGTATAAAAATAATTATATATATATACATACATACATACATATATATATATATATATATATATGTATGTATGTATGTATATATATATCATTATTTTTTAAAGAATATGCATATTCCATATTGTGTTTCAAATTAAGACAAGCTTTTTCTACGCCTTATTGTTAAAAAATCATTCACATTATATGATATGAAAGGAGTGCGATAAAAGGTGTCCTTTTGGCGTTAAAGGCGATGCAATGAAAAATGTGGGTGCACCTAAATTTTGCGCTGGTGCACCTAAAAAAAAAAAGCTAGGCGCACCGGTGCAACCAACGCAAAAAGTTAGTCTGGAGCCCTGACCCTATGAGCCCGACGGATGCAAAGTGCGTCAGATAAAAAAAATCGTGATTAAAAATCGAGATCGTTCAATATGGGAAAAATAATCGTGATCATTTTTTTTGCCATATCGCCCAGCCCTACAGTAGCCCATCTTTATTTTATTTAATCAGTTTGTTTAAGAACACTTTTTTGTTTAGCTCTGTGTGTATCTTTGTTTTCCACAGTGGAGAAAGGGTCAGCCCGCACTCAGAAGCAGGTAACAGCCACAGATTTAGCACAGAAAGTAAAAAATCAAGAGTTTATATGATTTGACCTAATTCACTTCATTTCACAGTTTTGATTGATAATATAATTTAATCAAAAAGGTATTTCAGTCACAATGAGGTGTGTGTGTGTGTGTGTGTGTGTGTGTGTGTGTGTGTGTGTGTGTGTGTGTGTGTGTGTGTGTGTGTGTGTGTGTGTGTGTGTGTTTACTTCCCCAAAAGGCTATTAAGTTCTACATTTTTGATTGATTGATTTTTTGATTGATGTTGACGTATCACAAGACAAAGACAAAAGCAAAGACATTTAACACAGAACAAAAGAAAATGGGACCACATGAAGTAATAAATCAGTCTTCTCTACACATACTCAACTCTCAACAATTAGATAAGATCCATTACAAAAGTGTAGCGGTTATGTACACCTTTTTTACTGGTCACTTTTGTTCTGCATGGATTACGAATATTTTTCATGGATACTTATATTGAAAGTCCAGAGATTGTTATGGTTATGGTTATGGTTATGGTTATGGTTATGGTTATGGTGATGGTGCTTAGCAGACGCTTTTGTCCAAAGCGACATACAAACAAAACAACACAATAATTAAATTTAGCAGTTGATCATACTATAGTGTTGTGTTGACTAAAGAGAAAAGCTAATTAAAAAATAAATCAATCAATCAGTCAATATAAGCAATCCAATGAAATTAAAAGAATGACTGAAAAGGAGAATAGTTAAACAATAAAGTAATTCAATCAATTATATTATAACAATAACTAAGGCATAAAAACAATAATAAAAACAATGTCAATTTAATCAATGGCCTAATGGTACCAAAACTACACTAAAACATACAAACCTAACCATAAGAACATTAGTAGACTAAATGCATATTGAATAGAGATGTCAGATGTGCCAAAAAACATTTTCTGTCACATACAGCAAACATCACTTTACCATCCCCTGACACTGTGAAAAAAATGTTTCCTCTGTGGACGGCCCAGGCTCCAAAAACATGTCAGTTTCAATTGCACAGGAGACCGGCTCGTTCTCACTGATCTAAAATTTAGACTGGATAGACTATCCCATTGTTGCCTCCCCATCATTCTTTATCTAGATCAGTGGGAACGAGGACTGAGGAAGGAAGGGAGTATAGATAAAAAGACGAATGAGAGGCGCCCTATTTTTTGTTTGAATTGTCAACAAAAGTGTCGTTACCCAATCGTGCTTAATAAATAACCAATAGCCAGTAAATCTTCCTGTAAATTGTAATTATGTCAAATTTGCCAAACAAATTAAGAATACTGTCGCATCTTTGGGTTCTCTGTATCCTTCCTTTCTCTGTTCCTCTTGCTCTGTCAAGTTCTCCCCGTTTTTTTTTTTCATGAACTCTCGTCCTCTCTCTGTCTGTCTCTATCTATCGTGCCACAGAAGTTTACCGCCTTCTTTGGTGGTGGCAAGAATGAGGATGCGGAACTCTTTGGCCGTGTGTACTGCATCCTTGATGAGCTCACACCCCAGACATTTGAGCCACTCATGAGACAGGTGTCGAGGATGCCAATCAACTCAGAGGTCCGTCTCAAAGGTGTGATTGATCTGGTGTATGAGAGGGCTCTGTCGGTACCCAAGCTCAGTGCCATCTATGCCCAAATGTGCCGCTGCTTTGCAGGGGTGAGTTGGTGTGTGTGTGTGTTTGTTTGCGTGTGTCTAAGAAAGATTTCAACTTCTCTCGTATTCAGCCTTTGGCCGAATGACTGTCTTCTACAGGTTTATGGCAGTGTGTGTGTGTGTGTGTGTGTGTGTGTGTGTGTGTGTGTGTGTGTGTGTGTGTGTGTGTGTGTGTGTGTGTGTGTGTGTGTGTGTGTGTGTGTGTGTGTGTGTCATGTGCACCAAAACACTTCAGCTTAAAGTGCCTAAGGAAGATAACTGGAGAGTGAGTGTAAATTTCCGGAAACTTCTGTTAAACCGCTGTCAGAGGGAGTTTGAGGACAATAAGACAGAGAAGCAGAATGAGATGGGCACTGATTATGAGGTAAATGTTATCTTTCACCTCAGTGCCATTTGTTCATCTCATTTCCCACATCCTGACTTCACCTCTTCTCTTGTGTCACTGTGTTTCCTGTCAGGAGAAGGAACAAGATGAGGCAGGGGCCACAGGCCTACGGCGGTCATTAGGCAACATCAAGTTCATTGGCGAGCTTTTTAAGACTAAAATGCTGAATGAACCAATCATTCATGACTGCATCGTCGAGCTATTCAATACCTCTCAAGAGGAGTGTCTATGTGTACTGCTCTTAACTGTTGGCAAGGAAATAGACTTTGAGATAGCCAAGGTAAGTTGGTGCATGCGTGTGTGCATACGTGTGTGTGTGTGTGTGTGTGTGTGTGTCCGTCCTCTAATCTGTGTAATATGTGCACACAGTATTTTCCTTTCAGGGTTCCATTCCTATAGCTATCGCTGTTTCCCCCCAAACAACATTATGACTAAATAAATGTATTTGTATAGCAGCATAGACCTAAGACCATTTGTGCACTTGTAACACATTAGGGATGCAACAATGCATGATACCGACAATCGAAGGATAGGCCCCATATGGTTCAATATGCAGACGTGAAAAGTCATAATTCAGTAGGCCTGTATCAGTCATTTATAGTTTTCTGAAGTTGCTCATTACGCTGAGAAATGGAGACAGATACCCCCCACAGATACTCACCACTGATAGTTAAATCTACCCTATTGTAGTAGTAGAAAATGTAAACCATGCAGGCCTAGTCAGTCACATTGCCATTTTTTCAGTAAATGATTATTTTCCACAGCCCTAATAGCTGTTTGTGTTCTCCCTGCAGCCTCGTATGGATCAGTATTTCGACCAGATGAAGAAGATCCTCAAAGAGAAGAACATGTCTGTTAATACTCAGAGCATGCTGCAGGCTGTAGTGGACCTGAGAGAGGTAGACAGTTAACTTAGTTTTTCACAGTTGCTCAAACACTAAACCCCATTCTCTGAATCAAATTCTCAAATGCCTGAAGACATTTGTTGAATTATTCCCTACTTTCACCCACTTTCACCCATTTTACCAAACTCATTAACCCTTTTTGCAAAACTCTAAACACATTGTGCATTGTGATGCACTTCTTAAGGTGCTGTGTCCACCAAACAGGTTTTTACAGTTTTTCACAATTGCTAGAACACCTTTTTCAGAACTCTTTACCTTTTTCTCAAAACTGTGAACACAAAACTCATTTCTCAAACTACATTCTCGAAACCCTTCCATCTTGTTGCAAAACTGAACAATTACCTCAAAACACTTTTAACTTTGCTCAAAACTAACTAATGGTCTCAAATCATTGAACACATCAGGCAAAATTACACTCCTGCAGAGCAGTGATAAGACAATACACCAAACAATGGAAGACACAGTTTTCAGGGCAGGGTTTATGGCTCCTGGAGGAATTGTATTCATTCTAATTTGAAAAATAAAATATCACAATGAAAATAAAGAATAAGGACTTATATCACTCTCTACTTATATCCTCTAGCCTATATGAAGATATAAATCAATAGTTTTGTAAGTGAACAGAAAGACAGGCCAATACTGTACTGAATATGATTTGTACTGTGATGCCACAGACTCTGATAGTACTGTAAGTATGCAATACTGTAATATTGTATCGTGCCTAAATTTAGACTTACTTGGACATACTGATAACTCAGCTCTTTCACTCTCTCAGAGTTGAGCTCAAAGGGTAGTAAGTGTGTAACAGTGGATGTTCAGTGATTACTGTACTGTATGATAATGGACATTTACGCTATTTCTCTTCTGTAGTCTGAATCTTTGGATTATGGACGCCACAGAGAAACCACTGATGTTGGGTTGGACCATGAAGTCCTGCTTCTCTCATTGGCATTCCATGAACCAGAACATGGTCAATGATTGCCCAAATATCATCATTTACAGTATTGCAACTCTTGGGACTCTCTGTCTTCCTCTTCATCTTCCTCCTACCTGCACCCTCCTCTTCCTTGTGTACCCCACTTCTACTGTAACACACACTTGTTGTCCCCTGCATCTCTGTCAACTCTGAACTGACTTATATTGGTTGTCACATCATTAGACAGAAGTGTTATCAATTTTGAGTGGTAGTGTTCAAATGGAGACAACTGTGCACTAATTGTGTTCAACTTCTGCGTTGTTTGGTTATCAATATAATTAAGAAGTGCATCAGAATGCACAATGTGTTCACAGTTTTGCAAAAAGGGTTAATGAGTTTGGTAAAATGGGTCAAAGTGGGTGAAAGTAGTCTATGGTTTTGCCAAAAAAGGTAATAATTCAATAAATGTGTTCAGGCATTTGAGAATTTGATTCAGAGAATGGGGTTTAGTGTTTGAGCAACTGTGAAAAACTGTAACAGCCAGAGTGCCCTCAACCTCCTTCTCTCGGCGCTTCGATAAGTGTTTATTGTTGCTAAGTTACCAAAACCAGAGATGCTAAAAGTTGAACAGATTTCAACTTTGAGCGCTCTGAGCGCTGCGACAAAAAACGGTCAGCCCCGACAGCTTTTTTCCGCCGAGGGCGCTCAGCGCGCGCCCGTCGGCGCAAAACACGCGTTTGGTGGACACAGCACCTTATTATATTGATAACCAAACAAGGCAGAAGTTGAACACAATTAGAGCACAGTTGTCTCCATTTGAACACTACCACTCAAAATTGATAACACTTGTGTCTAATGATGTGACTACCAATATAAGTCAGTTCAGAGTTGGCAGAGACGCAGGGGACAACAAGTGTGTGTTACAGTAGAGGTGGGGTACAAGGAAGAGGAGGGTGCAGGTAGGAGGAAGAGGATGAAGAGAAAGACAAAGAGTCCCAAGAGTTGCAAAAGGCCTACTCTAAATTATGAAATACAGGCAACAATCATTGACCATGTTCTGGCTCATGGAATGCCAATGAGAGAAGCAGGACTTCATGGTCCAACCCAACATCAGCAGTTTCTTTGTGGCTTCAATAACAGAACACAGAACAGGAACAGGAATAGCGTAAATGTCCATTATCATACAGTACAGCAATTACTGAACGTCCACTGTTACTGCGTTGCAACGCAACGGTTACTGCACACTTACTAACCTTTGAGCTCAACTCTGAGAGAGTGAAAGAGCTGAGTTATCAGTATGTCCAAGTAAGTGTAAATTCAGACACAATACAATATTACAGTATTGCATACTTACAGTACTATCAGAGTCTTTGGCATCACAGTAAATCATATTCAGTACAGTATTGGCCTGTCTTTCCGTTCAATTATAACACTGCTGATTTATTGAGGATATGAGTAGAGAGTGATATAAGTCCTTATTATTTATTTTCATTTTGATATTTTATTTTTCAAATTAGAATGAATAAATATTCCTCCAGGAGCCATAAACCCTGCCCTGAAAACTGTGTCTTCCATTGTTTGGTGTATTGTCTTATCACTGCTCTGCAGGAGTCTAATTTTGCCTGATGTGTTCAATGATTTGAGACCAGTTAGTTTTGAGCAAAGTTAAAAGTGTTTTGAGGTGATTGTTCAGTTTTGCAACAAGATTGAAGGGTTTCGAGAATGTAGTTTGAGAAATGAGTTTTGTGTCCACAGTTTTGAGAAAAAGGTAAAGAGTTCTGAAAAAGGTGTTCTAGCAATTGTAAAAAAACTGTAACCCTTAACTAAGCCCCACATTTAAATATTTGCAAGTAAGGTTCATTGAGGGTAGCTCTCATTTTCAATGAAGCCAAGATTACAGAAACAATGTAGTAACAATCGATGTAAATATCTACACATATACATACAGTACAGTATTTACAGTATTACAGTACTTAAAGTATATATATTTATATTTATATATACAGTATATATAATATGAAAGTAATGTGAGTTCCAAACAACTGCAGAAACTATGTTTGAATGTGTGTGTGTGTGTGTGTGTGTGTGTGTGTGTGTGTGTGTGTGTGTGTGTGTGTGTGTGTGTGTGCACACACAACACATACCTCCTATTTCTCTTCTCCAGAGGCATTGGGTTCCACAGCCTACCGATCTCAGCCTGGACAGCATTATCGATCAGATCTGTCAGGAGAAGGTAGGAAAGCGTCAATCTTGTAGTGGGTTTTAGGTGTTACAGTGGGGTAAGAATACGGATAAACCTAATCCAAGTGTGTGTGTGTGTGTGTGTGTGTGTGTGTGTTTATGAAGACAACAAATAAAACTTGTGGCAGATGTAACTAAGGTTTGTGTGCTTGTGTTTCAACAGGAAACGACAAGAGAACTACAAGAAAACACAGAGGAACTAAAGAAAAACACAAAAGAACTACCCACGAGCACAGAGGCCAACACAGAAGAGCTACAAGAGAATCCAGAGGAACTACTCAAGAACACAGAGGGACATGGTTAAGATGACTTTCCCATCTGACCAGAGCCTAACAAGGACTCTGCTTCACTGAAACAAATAAGCCATTAGATGTACTTGTGATGTATACTTTTGATGTATCAATTGCACATAAGTGAAATGTCTAAAATGAATGCAGCATTTAGTTTACAAAATTGATTCATGCTGTGATGAACCAATTCGAGCAACTAATTCCAATTAATATCGTTTACATGAAATACATGTACATGTAATATCAACATGCTAAACAGTCATTTACTGAGTGTCATTCAGATGTTGCACTTAATAGCAGCAATGTTAATGGAAGATATTTTTGAGACCAACGACTGTGAGATGTAACATTCAGAATAAGTTGTGCTGCAGCATTCACTGTGTTTAGAAATGTGACATGGAACCAGTGATATCGGCATTCTCACTGCATTCTCACTGCCAGCAGGGGGAGCACTAGCTCCAAATGCAAACACACTTTATGCATGTCAACAGGAAGCATGCCAGTATAAACTCGTTTCACTAACGCCAATCCAGGATGAATAGGAGTGACTATGTCAAGCCAGGTGTAAGTTATTCAGGATACGTGTACAGGTTTAACATTGTAAAACAACTTTGAAAATATAAAAGTATTTAACTCAACAATATAAGATTCTAAAATTCCATTTGATTTTAAATAGGGTCCCATATTGTTTAGAATGCTTATTCTGAAATATCTAATTGCTGTTTTGTCAGTATCTCCTGAGCATAATGCATAAAAACAACCCTCACTTTTACTATGGTGTTTAGATCACCAATTGAAATATACAAATGTAAAAATAAATTCTGTTGCAATTAGTTTTGGGTCAGACCTTACTTTGCCTGGACTAAAAGGGGAAATGTAGATGCCTGATTACATGTATGGGCAGAGACATAAAAACATAATGTTGATGACGCAGATATAGCGGTAACTCAATGCTGGAGCTGGTGGTAGGAGGTTGTGATGAAATAACATTCTGCTCTCTTTTATCCACAGTCTGTCATTGTGATACAAAAGATTCTTGCTAGTCTTATTCAGAGCGCAAACCTGCACACCAGCACCTTCTGATGCCAACAAGGAAAATATTTTTTCCTGTCCATGAGAGACCTCTGCACTTACATGCTCATCAAGATGCAGATGATTATCTAACCACGATGCATGAGGTCATGTCATGTCTGGTCTGGTCTGGTAGACTGGTAATCAGGCACATGCACAGTTGCACACATAGACATCAACAAGAGCTTCAGGCCCCGTACACACGTAGCCGGGTATCTGCTAAAACGAAGATATTTGTCTACGTTTGGACCTGTCATCCACATTAAGCATACTGTATAAACAAATGTTTAAAAAAAAAACTCTGGGCAAAGTGAAGATTTGAGAATACTCCGTTAATGCATTTGCGTGTAGACAGAGATAACCGGAGTTCTGCATTTTCGAACGTCAGAATATGCATCAATACAACAACAAATCTGATCTGGCGTCAAACGTGCATCAATGTTAGATCATTTTGAGATCAACGACTTTGAGATGAAGCATTCGGAATAAGAGGTGCTGCAGTACCTTTAAGCTTTCCATTGTGTTTGGAAACGTGACATGATGGAACCAGTATCAGCTACTGCAGACCTACTTTGCTATGTCACACAAACTACCAGCAGGTGGAGCACTAGCTCCAATTGCAAACACCCTTTATACATTTGCATTGCTATTAGTCCGCATCCATGATTTAAATGTCAGATGCAATTGCTCTGTCGTTAGTGTGGAGTTTAACACAATTTTGAACTCCAACTCCTGTTTAAAATTGTGTTTAACTCCACTAGCCACAGAGCAATTGCCCCCTAATGTTTATTAGCTTTCATTTTTATTTGATTTCATGAAAACAGAAAAGCAAACACAAATCATTCAAATAAACTTAAAAAGAGTACGTTCTGTGCTGAAGTAGTGATATGTTGAATTTGAATCTGTGGACTCTGAAACTAGTCAAACTAAATGAAATATTTAATTTTCTCTATCTCTATGGATATTTTAGAGTGTATTCACATCTTAAGACCTTGAACAGTTAGGGGCATTATGGTAACAGGAGGTAGTGGCAGTATTTCTGAAATAGCATACATTTATGCCACTGTTCACAACAAACTATTGTACTCCTCAGTTGGAGACCATGCAAATCATTTGCAATTTTGCATTCAGCAAATGTATTTTAAACTTGAACTGGAGTTTAGGAGTTTAGTGGAGTTTAGGTGTGTCCTAAAAGAGATGACAAAGTGAGGACACACAGCAGGGTCACAGGAAGCCATAGACCAAATCCCTTCATGAGGATATTTCCTCTGTATCAGGGATGGAAGGGTCTAGTGGGAATGATTAGCTTTTACAACATTTGCATGTTCCGTTCTGGCGGAACTGGTAGAATAATGCAAATCAGCAATCTGCTGCCAGTCAAGAGACTGTTAGCTTCATAATGATCTAGAAAAAGTTATTGAAAGTTATGATTAAGTTATTTATTGATGTCACAAATCGAGTACCTCCAAAGAAAAAACTTAAAATGGCATTTTGCATGCCCACTGAGTGTGTAATGTAGGTGTGCAAATAGCCTATAAACATACTTAATACATGGATACAGAACACCCTTAACTCTTCCCCTCTCTGTTCTGTAGGAGGAAGAGACCTATAAAAAAGATATGCAAATATCAAGGGTCACAGTCAGAGTTTGAATCAGGGCTCTTGCAGGCATTCAGTCACCAGACAGTCTGCTCCCATGCAAATATAGTAAAATAAATCTGGACCTCTGGGACCTTGTATGTTGCCCTTCAGTGGTGGATGTTGATGAAATGGAAAGTAGTGTTCCCCCAGCCTGGGATATGCAGTGCCCTACACAATTATTGTCACCTCTCAAAAGTTAAATTAAACTTGACTTAAATCAGTTGACTAAAAACATTTTACGGTGATTTTTCATAATCTCACAATGAAAGGAAAGCTCTTTATATTGTAAACTACAGTAGGCTAGCCCATTTCAGGCATGCAAATTGGTCAAGGATGAAAAGGGTGAGAAGGGTAGGGTACAGGGGAAATAGTCGTTTCAATGAGTTAACTTGAATTGAATTAATAGCAAAACAAGCTAATTGCACTCACTAAATAGTGCAATTGTGCCAACTGTTTCATAGAGTATGAAATGGCCCAAAAGATTTACAAAGAAAACAAACTTGAAAAATATCATGGGAAAAAATGAAAATTAAGTATTTTTTACAAAAAAATATCATTTTTATTGTGTTGGCTCACTTTTACTCATGACATGCTCTCCGGCATTGAATTCACTATGCTAGCTAGCAGGATTGATGCCGGACCAAAACAATACATGCACCAAGACATAGTGTAACATACATAACTTACATAGTGTAAGTCTGATCAGAGTTCCACCACACTAACTTGTCAATCTTTTCTAACAGCTCCTTAACTTGATTGTTATCCTGTCTTCCATCGCTGATGAATGGATGAAATCTTCCCCCACAGCTGTTGATCAGAGTGCGGATATATTGACTGGCTCTGCAATAGTTCTCAAGTGGTGTCTCCTGTAGCTGGTCCACATATGTGAAGAGTACAATGATGTAGCACAAAACATCCTTCCCCATGTTCTCCTCAACCCATTTAATGGCATTCTTCATTTCATCTGTGAGTTTCTCATTCACCCGGATCACCAGCAGAAAAACATGAGGTCCAGTTTCCACACATTTCTTTATTTCAGTAAAAAGTTCCTCATTAAGATGACATGATAGGCAAGGGGTATCGATCACTGTGACAATTCTTCCTTCAACCTTCCTTTGATTCTTTTCACAGTGCTTGGTCACAGGATTAAATGACATTTCTGCTCTGAACACCCTTTCCCCCAGGATGGTATTTGCGGCTGAACTCTTCCCTGATCCAGTTTTTCCCAAAATGACAACAGTCAGATCACGACGTGCATCACAATCTACATATTCACATATGCATTAATACATAAATAAGAAAAATTAGAAGTTGTTCAAATAAATAGTAGTGTGAAAACACAAAAAAGTGAATTAAGTGCAGCAACATTTTATTAGTTTGAATTTACATCCTGTAAAAAACAAATCGGACTTGAAAAAATAAGTTAATAATCTCACTTGGAATCCAATGTTAAATGTTTCCATTGCATTTGAAATATGAATTAAAAACTATGCAATATAATGTGCACTTTATTCACTTTTTAAATACACTTTATCTGAACACAACTGAGCAGTGTTAATGTACAACTGGTTTCGATTGTAAATAATGCTGGCAGTGAGTCATACCTGCTCCTTGCTGTGGCATGGGTGCTCCTCCACTCAAAGTTGTAGATTGACCAGTTTTGACCCCATCACCATCACCTCCTGGGGCATTCTGCTGGCCTTCCATTTAGGAAGAGATACATGGAGAGAGGATGAGGGGACAAATGACATGAAAACAGAGAGATGAAGAGTGGATTCAAATGCAAATAGATCATTACTATACTGTACCTGCTCCTTCCTGTGACGTGGATGCTTCTTCTCTTAAAGCTGCAGAAGTTGAAAGAGAGAGAGTGTGTGTGTGTGTGTGTGTGTGTGTGTGTGTGTGTAGGGTGGGGGTAAAGAGAGAGATGAAAGAATAATGATGAAAGAGGGAGTGACAGAAAGATTAATTAAAAATGGAAACTAATGAAGAGAGATGAATGAGCAGAGTGTGATCATATCCAAAGTGACAGAAACAACAAATGCAGACACATTTCCTTACACATACATTCTCTCAGACGTTTCTCCAAGTCATTGGCTGAGTCGTTGTGGTTCATCTTTCGTAAGATGGTTATCACAATGGTCCCGGCATCTTCAGGCCTTGCCTGCACTATCAAGTCCACAGTGTCCTCTCTGCTGGCCTTCTCCAGTTTCTCCCATGCTATTTGATACTTTATTTCATCCTTCAGGATGCCCTTAAACCTCTTGAAGTCTTTCTTGCCAAGTTCTCCCAGAGTCTTCCTCAGGATGTCTTTCAGATGTGCGGTCATTGTAGGGGTGACGATTATTTTTAAACAGACATAGAAAACTGTTTATGCCTTGGATTTGATGAACAAGAAGTGTTTGATTTTGGTGCATGAGCCACACCACAAAGCATAAACCCCACGACATCACAAGTGTAAAGGGAGTGGTCTGTACAGCACAGGTGGAGTCAGAGACTCTAAGCAACTTGTGATTGGCTGCTGGCCCTTGGGGGAGTTGCCTCTGAATCACATTTAAAGGTAGTCACATCACTAAGTTAGACAACAGATCTCAACAGCTCAACAGATCCTCTGATACAGGAATAATTATTATGCAGAAAGGACTCTGGTGATGGGGTTTACTTGTGAGTAATTGCTTTTATAGTAGATTGTAGACATGGAGTAGCCATTACAAGTAACAACACAGTTCTACTAACATAAATACACAGTTTGCAAGTCTATAGCCTTTTACTATTTTCTCAAAAATGCTCAGAAGCTTTAATTTCACTACTGAACAAAACCTTTTTGATCAACAGTGATAAATGAAACAGGAGGGATTGTACTTCTGGGGAAAACTGGGTCGGGAAAGAGCAGAAGTGGAAACAGGATTTTAGGGAAAAATACATTTGTATCAAAGTGTGCGCCTGAATCTGTGACAAGAGAATGCCAGATATCAGAAGATCCAGTTGAAGGTACAAAACTCAGGGTTGTTGACACTCCAGATATGTTTGACACAGATATAAAAAAAGGTCTGGAAGCGCATATTAACTTGTCTAGACCTGAACGGTATGCCTTCCTACTTGTGATCAGACTGGATGTGAGATTCACAGACAAGGAGATCAAGGCCATTGAATGGATCAAAGAGAACTTTGGAGAGAATGCTTTATGCCATACTATTGTACTGCTCACTCATGCAGATCAGCTAGGGGAAACATCAGTAAAAGATTACATCCCTAAGGGCAGTGATTTGGATGAAATTATCAAGACATGTGGCAACAGATTTCATGTGTTCAATAACATCAGTGAGAATCATCAAGAGGTCACCAAATTACTGGAAATGGTACAAAACACACTGAAAGCTCTAGACCCTGGTGACTGACCATGTTACTACACATACAGTAACTGTACTATGTCTACACAGTTCATACTGAATATCTATATTTATTCTATTTTCATATAATATTTTACTGCTAATACACTGCATATATATACATCAGTCTACTACTGTTATACATTGCACAAATCTGTACATGTTCTCCATGCATTTTTTATACTCTATATCGATATCTATTCTGCTCTTATAAGGTTACTGCTTATCCACTGCACATATATACAGTATTTCACTTATATTACTGTAAACCATACATACTATGTATGCACCACATGTCTATACTAAGGATATCACATTGCACTTTTCTGCTTTTTTGCACTTTGCGCAGGTTAGATGCAAACTGCATTTCGTTGTCTTTTTATACGCCTACTTGTAATTTGCACAGTGACAATAAAGTTGAATCTAATCTAATCGAATAACATGGTCAAGAAAGGTATGCCATTGTGCATGAAGACATTTTCTGATCTCCTTACTGTATATGTATACAAATACTGTTCAACTGTTCATATTGTTTGTCTGAACATAAATTTGGCCTGCATTTGATTAACCTTATACATTTGTGTATACCTTTATTCTATATGTTGTGTCTGTATCCATGCCTATTATTTCACTGAAGTTTGTATCCAATTGCATGTGGAGTAATTGTGAAAACATTTTTTCTAAACATTAAATTACGCCTTAACCCTATGAGCCCTAAGCTGTTTTAAGGGCATTTTCACTACCTCAAGTTAGAAGCATTTATCCTGGTCATTGTAAGTGCCATTCACACATGCTACAATTGTTTTTTTTTCAGCACAGTCTAGGCTACCCAGATCTGCCACAATATCATGTATACATTCTTGCATTGATTTGATTTAGATTTTTAAATAATAAAAATGTGAAAAGAGTACTATACAAATTCTTACATTTTGACGTGTATCTCACCACTGCAAGCTGACAGCTCAACATGACTTGCATGGTTGTGTAGGCCTGACTGTCCTGAAAATGGCAATATAAGAACCATGGTGAAGGTATACTTTGGGGCTGAGCAATTTACTGAAATATGTGGTGTGTGCCTTCCAGAACTAAATGGCCATTTTTATTTAGTGCTGAGAAATGAATTTTTGACACTTTTTGTGCTCCATATTTGTGACACTAGCTGATCTGACCTGGCTTGTTTGCGTGGTAGCATACATGACTTGCACAGATGATGATTCTCTATAATATTTTTTACTGCATTGCAATGAACAAAGTAAAGGCAAAAAAGTTTGCAGTATGAGTCTTGAATTGGATATCATACAGGAGTTTGCTAGGATCTCAAAACAGTATTATGAACGTGACTTGCCATGAACATAGGCTATTATGCCACACAAAAACATGGGGTAAGTGGAGCTAAATGAAGTTATTATTTTGCTGTCACTTCGTCTGTTCTATGGCCTAGAATGTTGTATTTGGTATCTGTGGATAGCTCTCTCCTCTTTCATCTGACATGCGGGCCATATCTTTCTGATGGCGGTTTTACGAGTAAATCAAACGAGAGTAATGGTAGCCGAAGCTATATGATATTATTATTTGTTTGTCACTTCGTCTGATTTTATAATACGAAATGATCGATGTATTTGGTACCAATGGACAGCTCTGCTTCTCCTCTTTCATTTGATATGCGTGTCATGTGTCTGCGAAGCAGGGTCCGCGAGTAATTCAAGTGAGAGTTCTGGATGCGCGGGTGAACGCAGAGCAATATAGACTGTAAATATTATATACTTTATGATATATGATATATATATATATATATATATATATATATATATGCCTATATATATATATATATATATATATATATATGATATATGATATACTTTTGATTTTATTTTATTTTCATACTTGATCGTACAGACAAGTCACTAGTCTCGTTGGAAAGCCCCGGTTCTGCTCTTTCATGCAAAACTTTCTCGCTGTGACTAATAACAAAGCGGAGCAATGTAACAAAGAAGAATGTGTGCGTTTTTTGATGCACTTTGCTTCCGTCGGGCTCATAGGGTTAACATTAACATTTTCCTTAACATTAATGTATAGAACTCAGTTCTCTTGAATACTTTGTTTTGGGTCATTTCATCCTCTTTTGTCCTATGTTCTACTATGTGTGCATGTCAAAAAAACCTCTTGTTGGATTCACCAGAAGCTGCATGCCTTTTAAATAAACACTGTGCACATTTGTAAAAAAAACAACCTACTGAACTCAGGAAGTGTCAAAGCAAGATATGTTTGTATATTGAGAATATGCGCTCGTTTTCACTAAATTGTGATTTTATTTTATTAGTACAGTATGTAGTATATTGTGTGATCATGTCACTAAATAGTGTGCTCCTTTTATTAAACGACCAGTCCACGCGGCTGAAGTGCCCTTGAACAAGGCCCTCACTGCTCCCCGGGCGCCGCTGGTTGGCAGGCAGCTCACTGCTCTGGGTTAGTGCGTGATTCACCTTACTGTGTGTGTTCACTAATTCGGTTAAATTGGGTTAAATGCAGAGAAATGAATTTCAAAAAAGTATATATTCTATTCTATTCTATTCTAGTATACTGATCCATGAAATAGCTAGCCCTTTGTTCACAGCTGGATATCTGAAATGTCTAATCTAGTTTACTGTGACAACCATAACATACTATTTATTGTTCTTAGTTAAACAAAAGCAAGATGTTGGCATCAACATTAAAGTGTTCTAAAATGTGTTATTAAATGTGTCTCCCTTCTGAAAAATATGAAATGAACAATAATGAAAATAATACAGAGGGAATAATTTATAGGGTAACGCTTTATTTTACAGGGTCCTTGTTCCATTGTATCTATATAATGAAGTACAGTGTAATAACCTATGTAACAATATTAAATATCACATATTTATGTTGACCATACATATTGTATGTATTGTGTGTATATGTACACATGTAATAAGAAGTGCTTGTTACAATACTTAGCCAAAGTAGGGCTAGGACACTTGTGTGTGATCTGTACACAAAGATACATTATGTTACGTAATGTTACCGTCTTATGTGGTCCATAAGCTGAACAATGTACAGACAATGTGAGCCCATTTTTCTCAGAAGTTGACATTTGGGGAAACCTGTGGCAATAGCCTATACAAGTCAGTAAACAAGTCAGTTTTCCTCTTAACATAATGTTCTGCTGGATGCGAGGAAGATGCGATTTCTCAGTCATCCACCTCAGTCATCTGAAATGAGACGCCATAAGATCCCATATTCAGAGTTCAGAGAGATTTATTCATCACATATACACAGTTATATCAGTATACAAGTAGTGAAATGTATGCCTGGATAGCTTCATGACTGTTAAGTAGAAATAATCTAAGTAAAACAGACACAAGATTAAAAGCACATGCTCATGATAAGTAACTAAATAAAATAATAAAAAACCACATTCATAATAATTATGATGAAATTATATTGTTAATAAAATGGGATAGAGTCCAAGATATTCATTAGAGTAGGCATGTCCATCCATGTCCACGAGTCTAAAGGCCTGAGGGAAATAGCGTTTTCTTACTCTCAGTATTGACCATCAAACTGAATTTTAATGGATCAACGACTCCACCTGGTGTTGGACTGTAGGCAGTGGCGATTCTAGAGTCTGTGGGGGCCCTAAGCAAAAAATCCTAGGGGGCCCTACTTACACCCCCCCCCCCCCCCCCCCCCCCCCCCCCCCCAACTAGCAACATGTTAAAAAAAAACTTGTTTTTAACATGTTGCTAGCCCTATGCCAAGCATTTATCATTCATTGCAAATGCCATTCACACATATACTGTTTTTTTTTCCAGCACCGTCTAGGCTACCCAGATCTGCCACAATATCATGCATAAATACTTGCATTGATTTATTTTAGATTTTTAAATAATACAAATTCAAAAAGCAGGCTACTATACAAATTCTTACATTTTGACGTGTATCTCACCACAGCAAGCAGCTCGACATGACTTGGTTGTATAGGCCTGACTGCTGTAAATGGCAAGAACCATGATGGAGGGATACTTTGGGTCTGAGCAATTTACAGAAATATGTGGTGTGTAGGCCTACCTTCCAGAAATAAGCTGATCTGACCTGACTTGTTTGCGTTGTAGCACACATGACGTGCACACATGATGATTCTCTATAATATTTATTTTACTGCATTGCAATGAACAAAGTAAAGGCAAAAAAAGTGTTTATTTGTCAAACAAATTTGGATGCAATATGAGTCTTGAATTGGATACCATACAGGAGTCTGCTATATAGGATCTCAAAACCGTATGCTATTATGAACGTGCCTTGCCATAGATAAACACATGATAACGTTGGATTATGAACAGCTATTATCTCACACAAAAACATAAGGTAAGTGGAGCTAAATGAAGTTATTATTTTGCTGTCACTTGGTCTGTTTTATAACTTAAAAGGTTGTATTTGGTAGCTCTAGCTCTCCTCTTTCATCTGTCATGCGTGTCATCTTTCTGATCTGATCACGAGTAAATCTAACGAGACTTAGTAGCCTTAGCTATATGACATTATTATTTGTTTGTCACTTCGTCTGTTTTTATAACACAAAAGGATCGATGTATTTGGTATCAATGGAAAGCTCTGTTTCCCCTCTTTCATCTGATATGCGTAGCATCTCTGTGCGATGCCGGGTTTGCCAGTAATTCAAGCGAGACTGGATGTGCGGGTGAACGCAGAGCAATATAGATATGATATACTTTGATTCAACTTAATGACTTTCATACTTGATCGTACAGACAAGTGCCTAGTCTCGTTGGAAAGCCCCGCTTCTGCTCTTTCGTGCAATAGCCTACAGGTCTCATGTCGCTGCCTGCGACTAATAATTGCGGAGCAATGTAACAGTGAAGAATGGGTGTGTTGTTTGATGCACTTTGCGCCAGTCGGGCTCAATATGTGTGGATTGTTTGCACTCTCTTGGACACAGATCCACTGTTTATAAGCTGATAGCATACATGTAGGCTACTATTTGTAAGACAGGACAGGACAGGAGCACACAAAATCACGTAACCCACCATTCAATCTCTATTGACGAAGTTCTCGCTTGTCGCACCAGTAAACGCTCTGAGGTCTCGGGCCCCCCTAGTGGCTCGGGGCTCCAAGCAGTTGCTTGCTATGCCTGTTGGCAAGGTGCGCCCCTGACTGTAGGACTAGAAGTAGACTAAAAAAATGGATCAGCGCGTAATTCAGACAAGTCACATTTATGTTTAGGCTACTGTCTGGTCTTCACTTATGAAACGTTGTGCATATTAGGCCTGTAGCTGCACACAACACGATGTCAGGTTTATGAAGTAACTGAAGA
>NC_084994.1:20202213-20232213 GCF_963854185.1 Sardina pilchardus | reverse complement strand
TGCGCTCTGTCTCTCTCGCTTGCCCGCTCCCTCCCTCCCTGTCTCTCTCTCTCCCTCCCTGTCCCTCTCTCCCTCCCTCCCTCTCTCTCTTTCTCTCTCTCTATCCCTCACTCTTTCTCTCTCTCCTCCCCTCTCTCCCTCCTTCTCTCTCTCTCTCCCTCCTTCTCTCTCCTTCTCTGTTTCTCACTCTCTCTCTCCCTTCTCTCCCTCCCTCCCTCCCTCTCTCCCTCCCTCCCTCCAGTCAAGCTGGACTCCTAGACACAGTGATCCCGCTCCACTAACTACCGATGGGACAGTACAGCAGCCTCTGCCGTCTAAGAAGAAGGGTCGTGGGAGGACCAAGAAAGGAGCCAAAGGATCTGGAGCCAGCGTGTGTGCGCTTGACCATCCTGTCCAGGCACCCCATCAGGACTGCCACTCAGAGCACATATCGCCCAGTCTCCGACAGATGCCTACGGTGTGTGTGTGTGTGTGTGTGTGTGTGTGTGTGTGTGTGTGTGTGTGTGTGTGTGTGTGTGTGTGTGTGTGTGTGTGCATGCATAATGTATCATAGTGTATCATTGTGTACACTACTCTTTTGTAATTTTAGCATGCCATTCAGTGTTTATATTTTTATTGTGTGTGTGTGTGTGTGTGTGCATAGCCTGGAACTCTGGATTTACTTACCCATCTCTTGGTGTTGGAAGAAGAGGGCCTCAGTGGAGGAACAGGAGTGAATTCCAGAGAATCTGGTAAAGTATTTAGAGAGAGTCTGTGTGTGTGTGTGTGTGTGTGTGTGTGTGTGTGTGTGTGTGTGTGTGTGTGTGTGTGTGTGTGTGTGTGTGTGTATGTGTGCACATCTGAATGATAAGTGAAAGAAACTTCTGGTTGTACAGAATTGTCTACAGAATTGCTCCATGTTAGCTGGACTACATGTTCACTTGTTAGCATGGGAGCTGTATGGACCACATCAAAGAGTGTGAAGGCGGAGCAAGATAATTCGTCGTAGTTCATGTCTTTGGGCGCAAAATGGAGAGTGAGTCCTCTGCATAAAGAAGCGTGTCTTCGACGTATTGATGATGTTCCACAAAAATAATATTGCTGCTCTTTCAAGACTTCTATTAACATTTTGTATTCTAGTATGGAATAAAACACACACAAAACATGCAAACTTTCAAGTGACTGAATAAAAACATTAATGGAATTATTTACAAACTATAGAAATATGTCACTGCTCTCATTAAGTTACCCCAGGGCCACCTGATCATTGTTACATAGCAGGATTTGGTTCAGCTTGACACCAAATATGTTGTCAAGGTAGAGCGTAGCAACCGGCCAACAGCAGCAGAATAAATAACAGGGGCACACTTGATTTAAAGTCGATTTTTTCCAGACTGGAATGCTCAAAAATGCTGAAATTATACCTGAAATCGTCAGTGTAAGGGTCAAACTGTGCCCAAATTCACATTTGTAACTCAATAGAAGCAAAATCTTAATGTGGATTAAGACCCCCAGCGATACGGGTTCTAGGAAGTGGCTTTTGATGAAGTATCTTACTCTGCCTTAACAATCTTCAACTACATGTTAGCTGTGTTATCATGTTAGCTGTATATGGACTACTACCCAGATACTGTAGCATTGGCACAGCATTTTCAGTGAGGAGATAAGATTATTATCATAAGATAATTCATTATTATTATTATTATTATTATTATTATTATTATTATATTAGTATTAGTATTATTATTAATATGAATAATTATTATTATTATTATTAATAATAATATTAATACTGTTGCTATCTGGGTACATGTTAGCTGTATACTTAGCAACACCACACAGTAACATCACAACTGCAAAACCCTGCATGCTGAAAAGTATGTGTATGTGTGTATGTGTTTGTGTTTGTGTTCAACAGTGAAGAAAGAGTTGATCCCCGGGCAGAACCAGGTATTAGCCACAGATGTAGCACAAATGAACACAACGAATTTCATTCATTTTGAGAGTAGAATATAATCACTATGTAATTACCAAATTGACTGGTGAAAAACTAATCAAAATCTATTTGAATAATCATATTATGGTTAGCTGGTTAAGTAACTTACTCAACTTTGCAGTGATGATTGTCCCACCCAATTGTTAGATACAATGGGCAATTAGTAATTTAATGTGGAAGTGCTGAAATCTTGCCTTTAGATAGATAGATACAGTAGATGGACAGATACTTAATTGATCCCCATGGGGAAATTCAAGGTCCTAGTAGCTCAAGACACCACACACAACATACACCACAATAAGTAAACAGGATGATAAAGTAACAAATCAACAACAAATTTAACTCGAATCGCAATATTTTCCCTAAGTACGTATTTCTCCTTGTTCTGTTTCATAATTGAATATAGTGAAAGTTCCTCTCTTCATTGTTTTTTTTTTTTTGTCTTAGTTCCTGTCTCCAGCATCACCACCAGCACCACCACCAGCAGCAGCATCAGCAGCAGCAGCAGAAGCAGCAGGAGTGTGGTGGGTGTCCCCCCTGGAGGACGACCTGTCCTGCCCCGTGTGCTGTGACATCTACACGGACCCCGTGGTGCTGCCCTGCAGCCACAGTTTCTGCAGGCCGTGCCTGGAGCGGAGCTGGAGGGAGGACAGCGTCCGGCAGGAGTGTCTCATCTGCAGGCAGAAGACCTCCGCCCACAACCCCACCCCCAACCGGGCCCTGAGGAACGTCTGCGAGGCCTACCTGAAGGAGAGGAGCGCCGGGACCGCGCCAACCGAATCTGAGACGCATTTAGTGAGTTCTGTAGCAGGATAACAGGGTGTATGGATTTGTTGACTGTATTGAGAGTTAACATGTAACACATAAAAAATGTGTTCGCTTACAAACATGTATTCTCATATACAGTACTGTATGTGTTTTAGAGATATTCCTTGAAATTTACAGTGTATTCTTTCCATCTAGTTTGCAGTTTGTTTCCATATTTGCTCATGTTGTGAATATTTGCAGCGTTTTCTGAGTTTGAAAGTGTTTTCAGATTTTTTTTCTGAGGTTGCAGATATTTTTGAATAGCATGTGTTGTGACCCTTCTCGGCCACCGTACTTATGTCCATAATTCGTGTTTTGTGCGACTCCTGCGGGTAGGCCCAGGTTCTATGTCCAGTGCACGAGGAGAAGCTCCAGTTCTACTGTCAGGATGAGGAGCAGCTGGTGTGTGTGGAGTGTGTGACTCAGGAACACAAGACGCACTCGGTCTGCTCCACCAAGAAAGCCGCACATGAACGCAAGGTGAGAACGCTTCCATGAATAGGATGGAATGCAAAAATGTTTGAACATTGTTCTCTCTCTAGAATTAGAACCCGGTATGATGTTTGTCTGATGTGTTCTTGGTGTACCAGCGAGAAACATCATATAGTTTCCCACTTGTTACAAAATAACAAACTGAATATCGACAAAGAAACGTTTAAGAGCAATGTTCGGACAACAAATTAAGGAACATTGTACTATATATTGGCACTCTCTCCCTCCCCCAATAGGATGAGCTGAAATCTCTAATAAAATCACTAGAGGATGATGTGAAGAAAAATAAGACTTTACTTGAAGGAGTAACGGCACACATCAAGGTGAGTTCATGAATAATAATAATACATTTTATATATATTGCGCTTTACTTCAAATAAATGATCTCAAAGTGCTAAATAAAACAATGAAATGAAAACAATGCAGAATTGTTTAGTGAAATGGTAAAACTATTATGCAGTGTATTGCTGGAGGGTCTTTATTGTGTGTATTGTGTAATCATATTGTGCAGTAGAACTGTATTGCTGAGGGTCTTTATTGTGTGTATAGTGTAATCATATTGTGCAGTAGCTGAGTATTGCTGGAGGGTCTTTATTGTGTGTATAGTGTAATCATATTGTGCAGTAGCAGGGTATTGCTGGAGGGTCTTTATTGTGTGTATAGTGTAATCATATTATGCAGTAGCTGAGTATTGCTGGAGGGTCTTTATTGTGTGTATTGTGTGTATAGTGTAATCATATTATGCAGTAGCTGAGTATTGCTGGAGGGTCTTTATTGTGTGTATTGTGTGTATAGTGTAATCATATTATGCAGTAGCAGGGTATTGCTGGAGGGTCTTTATTGTGTGTATTGTGTAATCATATTGTGCAGTAGAACTGTATTGCTGAGGGTCTTTATTGTGTGTATTGTGTGTATAGTGTAATCATATTGTGCAGTAGAACTGTATTGCTGAGGATCTTTATTGTGTGTATTGTGTAATCATATTATGCAGTAGCTGGGTATTGCTGGAGGGTCTTTATTGTGTGTATAGTGTAATCATATTGTGCAGTAGAACTGTATTGCTGAGGATCTTTATTGTGTGTATTGTGTAATCATATTATGCAGTAGCTGGGTATTGCTGGAGGGTCTTTATTGTGTGTATAGTGTAATCATATTGTGCAGTAGAACTGTATTGCTGGAGGATCTTTATTGTGTGTATTGTGTAATCATATTATGCAGTAGCTGGGTATTGCTGGAGGGTCTTTATTGTGTGTATTGTGTAATCATATTGTTCAGTAGAACTGTATTGCTGGAGGATCTTTATTGTGTGTATAGTGTAATCATATTATGCAGTAGCAGGGTATTGCTGGAGGGTCTTTATTGTGTTTATTGTGTGTATTGTGTAATCATATTATGCAGTAGCAGGGTATTGCTGGAGGGTCTTTATTGTGTGGTGGTTGTTGCCTGTTCCGGTTCCGTGTTCCAGGCCCAGGCAGTGCAGACGGAGGCGCAGATAAAGGAGGAGTTTGAGAAGCTCCATCAGTTCCTGAGGAGAGAGGAGGAGGCGCGCATAGCAGCCCTGAGGCAGGAGGAGAGGGACAAGACTGCCCACCTGGAGGAGAAGATGGAGGCCATTGAGAGGGTGATCTCGTCCCTCTCTGAGAGGATGAAGCCCATTGAGAAGTTGATGGAGACGGACGAGGTCTCCTTCCTACAGGTGGGCATGTCTGGGGATGGGAGAAATACTGTATCAATTCCAAAAGTCCATTCCAATACCATGGGGACTCTAATGGCAAGTATTACATTTAAAAGAGAATAACCTTTATTTATTTTATTTTCCTATTGTTCTGCAGACATTTTCAGAAACAAAAGAAAGGTATGGTGTCTGATTTTTTTTTTAATTATCTGCAAACTATGTTTCCAAACATTAGCCTGACCTGACCTCATCGTCTCTCTTCATCTGTTCCTCTCGTTCTCTCTCTCTCTCTCTCTCTCTCTCTCTCTCTCTCTCTCTCTCTGTGTGTGTAACCAAGAACTCATGAGGCCTTCCTGCATCCTCAGCCAGGGTTTTGGCAGCTGCTGGACGTGTCCAAGTATCTGGACCAGCTGAGCTACAGAGTCTGGGACAGAATGGAGGAGATGGTAGCACACAGTGAGTGGCTCAGGGAACCTTGTTTATGTGTCCGTAGATGGATATGATAGACAGGAGCTTATAGTGACCCACAATATCAATGCATATAAATGGACATGCTATGTAGTATTTCTGTGGATCAACTTGTTGAGTAGCCGGTAGCTCCGAGATCAGAGATTTGATTCCCAGGATACCCTGGCTTTCGGGTGAAATGTAATGTTTCAGTACAGAAAATACTGAAACATTGAACTGTTGGAAGTTTCGAGATGGTCACATTAAGTTCACCTGTACAAGTTATAGTGGATTTTAGGTTCATCCTAGACTTTTTGTGAGTATCTCAAATGTTTGTATACTTTGTGTGCCTCCTTTAAGGTGCCGTCATGGTGGGTTCTTCAGACACTTTGCAGTTCCACCCAGTGATATCTGTTCCCGAGCAGCTGGAATGCTTCGCAGCTGGTCTGGATGCTTCTGGATTCTGGGATGTAGGAGGGGTCTGGGGACAAGCCAGTGTGGACCACAGCAGTTTCTGATGGCAGAAGGGTTCAGGTCCACTTACAGGCTAGAGATGGATGATGATTGGTGATGAGAACAGAACGACAGCACTTTTGATTGGATGCTTTTTTTTCAGTCCAAGAACATAGATAGATAGATAGATAGATAGATAGATAGATAGATACTTTATTGATCCCCAAGGGGAAATTCAAGATGTTCAAGAAATTAATGGTCCCTGCATTGCACAACTCTGATATGGTGTATGGCTTTAAGATGTAAGATAGGAAAGAATATTGATTTTGTAATCAGTGCTGAATTGCAAATGATAAATATTTAAATCATTCATAAACAGTTTGTGGAGTATATCTTTATTTATGTGTTTTTTTTTTTGTTTTTTTTGCAGGACATTTGACTTTGACCTAATAGATGTGATGATCATTGCAAGTGTTAAATGCACATCACAATGTGTTCACGTCAATGTATAGGCTACTAGACCCAATCTTATTGTGAAATACTTGAATCGTGAAATACTACACCCCAAAGAATTATAGTAATATAATGCTTAAACATATGCGTTACTGTGTTGTTGTGCTAAATTGCCACTGGGTGGCGCAAGAGGTTAAATGGATATGGATATATTATCTCAGCAGTCCATACAGTTCATTATTACAACCATCAAGCTGGACATCCCTGTTTTTAAAAATAGTTAGAAGAACAAGGATGTTTTAGCTGAAATATTGTTCTATGTTCATGTCCTACCGTGGCCACTGGCCAATCAACACTCTGATCCATTTATTGTGACATAATACAAAGTGTTACACAAACTTGGCTCAAAGTATGAGGAACACAGGGTAGGTCCACACGCAGATAGTCATATATTAAGAATGTTTATTAAAGTATAGGATAAATATCAGTATAGTGACTAGAAAGCAAAATGTTGTGCAATGTATGTCTAGGGTATGAGTCAAACAGAACAAAATGTTGACGTGGAGCGGAGAGGGAGCTCGTCTACCCCTGGGAGTAGAGCCTTCATATTGGCAGGTCAATCAGGCCCAAGTTCAATCGTCTGTACACCTTCACCCACCCAGCTGCAATGAACAGAGTTGTAAAAGGGGCGGGGCTGGCGCAGAACGCACAGTCCCCGACAGGGTCCTGGTGTGAGATACAACAGTAATGCACAACTGGCTCAAGACTCCAGCATTCTGTCACAATTCAACATGTGTCTGCAGTCAATCAACTGTTTACTCAATATAACACTACAGAAAGAAAATTCCCCTGTGTGTGGACTCGGCCTTGACAAATCCCTCCCCATGGAAACTAAAATTAAAAGTTATTGGCAGTCTGTGTCCAACTTGTATACCTATAAACAGCTGGTTTAAATACCATGATATGCTGCCATGTTTTGGGACAAATTCAATTAAATATGTAAGGGATAATGTATCGTCCCTCCGCTGTACATCGTGGTTCTGTTTGCCCTGCTGGGACTTATTTTCCAATAATTACCGGCAGACATATTATACATATTATCCTGCTTATTATACGGCTACTTGCCAAAGTGAGAAGATAAACTTCACATAATTGGTCTTTAAACATTATTTTGTTACCGTTTTGTGGCTTCCACTGACAAAATAAATAGTTTGCCTTACAGTTAGAACCTTACAGTTTCAGGTGTTGCGTGGCAAACGTCTTACTTGCTGACTTTCACTTTCATTGAAATTCCATTGCAATAAGCCAGTGGTCTTCAACTTTTTTCAGCCCAAGAACCCTTGGCTGAGAGAAACACTGAGCATGGACCCCTATGTTGGGATTTAGCGTACGTGTTTAATTTTTGGAAGAGAGGAAAAAATGCTTCAGATGAAATCCTTTGGCGGTACTGTCTGCAGTACTTCTGGAGTCCCCCAGTTGAAAATCACTGCAATAAACAAACTGTTTCTACAGACTTCTTGAGGAATGCTATGAAAGATGTTAATCAGAAGCACAAAGGTTTTGTATGGAGCTCTTTCCAATATATTAGTGTATAGAGAATGTGCGCTCATAGTAAATTGTGGACTCATTTTGCTAAATAGTATGCTCATTTGACTAAATTGTGTGCACGTTTGACTAAATAGTGCGCTCATTTTAGTGAATTGTGGTCTCAATTTACTACAATTATAATGACAGCTCAATTTAGTAAAATAAGTGCACGTTTTCTGGATACCAAAAAAAAATAAAATCTTGCAGTGACTGCATAGTTTTGTAGTAAACAATTGAAAAAAAAATGTAGGTAAGGATTCTTAGAAGCTTTCTCAACCATCTGTGCTGTAGAGTAGTAGGAAATTGTTGAAAGGGTTAATATGACGGCATGCCTAAGCCCGCCTTCATACTGTAGGTGTTTGCATTGTTGTTACCCGGAACTTTGTAGACGGACTCCAGCTAAAACCTCTCTGTCTTTAGGGAAGAAAGTAAGTAAATTACATGGGGAATGTTTTACAGGGGCAAAACAAGTTAGAAGAAGACAGTTTAGTTTGTATCATCAGAAAAGTGTCAGGAGACGTGTCAGAGAGCCAGTAGCCAGTAGCTATGCTCAAGTAAAGCCCATGCTCGCTTAGTAGCAGGGATGATGTTTTGTGTAGGTTGGGTTGGGCTTGCAGATTCGTTTTGCCGATTGCGGTACGACGACCACGAATGTTCCAATCGTAACTCAGACGTCCCTTTAAAAGTCAGTTCAACATCTGTGCGTTATTGTATACTAGAGATGGTTAAAGCGGTTTGTAGGTTAACCAAGTATCTTCGGTTCTACTTGTTGACTATCGAGTACACGTTGTTTTCGATTCTTCGATAGTGAAAGTAGTTCTTGGCCGCAGTGAGTCAGGAGATGATCGCTGCTTGTTTACATCTGGAAGGCTGAGATGCGTAAGGAACAAGAAGAACCACGCTTGCAATTTATATTTATAGCCTATATATACGCTAATTCGCTAAAGCTGTCGGGGAAGCTCTACAGAGAAATATGCAAGCATAAAACGAGCGAAAACGAAAAACCAAACCGAAACTGGAGATGAAATCGCCAATCCTGCATAGTTTCTCTTTAAATGGGCGAATGTTTAGTATCTCAGCTCATGTATGTACATTGTGGCTGGTAGTTGTAAAATGTATCTTCCATAATAATGTATGTTAAAGTACATACAACAATATAAGTCATAGCAGATGTAAATATATAGGCCTACCAACAGACAATAGGGACAGGTCAAACTAGGTGTTTCTGATGGGCCAAACATCAACCTATGTGTGATGTTATAAGTGTTAAGCTCCATCACTAGGCCTAATCAACTTTTAATGATCTAATATGTTATATAATCTGTTTTGAATTAAATCATATGGCTATCCTTATTTCAAGCATTTGGGTTATTACATTCTCCTTTCCCTGTTGTCTTACAGGCTACTCCAAGTTTTATGCCAGACAGTCATGGCCGGTGCCTCGTGCAGTGATGTTGTGCAGCTCAGTCGAGCGGAGAGGCCCTGGAGGCCGCGTCGTCGCCGAGACGTAGGGGGGGAGGAGACGGACCCGGAGGAACGACAAACACAGGAGATTCTGGGCCGCGTGCGGAGCGTGCTCAATAAGCTCACACCGGAGATGTTCCAGCGGGTTATGAAGGAGATGGCCAAGATCCCAATCCAATCTGAGCGCCATCTTACAGCTGTGGTTGAGATGGTGATCAAGAGGGCCATCTCAGAGCCAAAGTTTAGTGTGCCTATTGCCAACATGTGTCGCTGCTTAATGGGGGTGAGTGAATCAATCTGTATCAGATGGCGTACTGACAAAACATGAACAGTTTTTGTTATCACTGGGTCATTCCACCTCAATTCAACGAATTTAAGAGAAACTTTCTGCTTGCTTGACCATATCAGATTTGCTTCAAACTTTTACTACCTAAAGAATAGCCATTTAAACTTGGCCAAAATATTAGCTTGATATCCTTAATACATCCAGAGAAAAAAAAACATGGTACCCCCCACCCCCTTCTGATTTTTGGCAAATTTACAGCAAAGATGTCATTTCAGATGTCATTATCATTATTATGTCATTACATTTTCAGTAAATAATGATTGCTAACTATAGATTCCATATGGAGTGTGCTCAATAAACTCATGCCGCAGATATTCTGACCGTGTATGAAAGAGCTGACCATGGCCCTGCCTGCTCTGAGTGCCACCATAGGGCCATGGCTGAGATAGTGTTCTCAGCCTTCTCAGAGCCACTGATAAGTGTGGCTTATGCAACGTGTTCCGCTGTATTATGGGTGTGTGTGTGATCCAAAATACAAAAAAACCCCACAAAATTAGCATAACAAAAGGGACAGTGGTTTTCGGACGTTTGTCTTTAACATAAGATAATGCATCTGTAACGGGTGCTAGCTGGTTAGCTATGCTGTGGAACGTTAGTAAACCTCACTCCCCGACACTTCAAGAGCGCTGCTGGCATGAAAGCTAGTAGCCTGGGCTTTTAGCTGGATTGTTAGCGCGCTCGACTCCCGATCAGAGGTGCTGCTGTCTCGCGGGTTCGAGTCCGGGCGTGTGGAGGGCTGGACCGCGGTGGTTCCACACAACGCAGGTTACATTGGTGCCGTGACCCGGATCGGGAGTGAGGTTTAGGGGGGTGAGTGTAATGGGTGCTAGCTGGTTAGCTATGCTGTGGAACGTTAGTAAACCTCACTCCCCGACACTTCAAGAGCGCTGCTGGCATGAAAGCTAGTAGCCTGGGCTTTTAGCTGGATTGTTAGCGCGCTCGACTCCCGATCCGAGGTGCTGCTGTCTCGCGGGTTCGAGTCCGGGCGTGTGCAGGGCTGGACCGCGGTGGTTCCACACAACGCAGGTTACACATCTTAAAAGTGGTTATATTATACAAGCTATGAATGGGCTAGTTGCACGAAAGGCTCTAATACGCTCATTTATTTTCCGGCGGAGCCAGGTGTGTTTGAACTTGCCGCTAGTGCTAGGTGCAACACCCAACCGGTCCGTGTACTAATTACCGACACTAATTACATTAGCAATAGCGGCAGATTCAAACACACCTGGCTCCGCCGGAAAATAAATGAGCGTATTAGAGCCTTTCGTGCAAATAGCCCATTGCTAGCCCGGGTGCAGCCGAACTTTAGCCCCGCCTCCGTGATTTGGAATTGAGGATGACGTAGTCAGGCTACTGAATTTCATTTGAAAGTGTATCATGTTATGCTATCCATTATCACAAAGTGTGTGTGTGTGTGTGTGTGTGTGTGTGTGAGGTGAGTGAGTGGTCAGAAATGTGTTTGAGGCACAACTGTCTCTGTGCTCCTCAGCTGAAAGTGCCCTTTGAACATAAGCCTGGCCTTACAGTGAACTTCCGGAAACTTCTGCTAAACCGCTGCCAGAAAGAGTTTGAGAGGGGCTTGGAGATCTTAAAAACGAAGAACAATGAGCTTGTGACTTTCTGTGGGGTATGTGTGTGTGTGTGTGTGTGTGTGGTTGCTTCTTGCCCATGTTTTGGTGAGTGTCCTCATTTCTTTTTGGTACATGTTGCATCTCTTGTTTTCTGACCTAATTTTCTCTTTTACTTCATGCCTGTAGGAACAACAGCAGTGTTTTAAGGACACTGACATCCAAGAACGGATGGTGGGCATTGTAAAGTTCATTGGTGAGCTGTTTAAGCTGAAAATGCTTGCTGAGGCCATCATGCATGAATGCATTGATAAAATGCTGAATTTGCATGGTGAGGAGAGACTTGTGTGCCTCTGTGTGGTTCTTTCTGTCATCGGTAAGGATCTAGACATTGGGAAGGCCAAGGTCAGTGTGTGTGTGTGTGTGTGTGTGAATGAGTGTATCCAACTAATCATTTTAATATTATCTAATATTTTGCTTCTAATATGCTGACTTGAAGGGGGAGGGGGGCAGAACTATGAACAATATAACAATTTATCTGGGCCTTAAGTTGAGGGAGATATTAAGTCAAACATAATTCCCCCAATTAGTTCAGTCAAACTCTCCCTGAATATTGAAGCAAAACACATTCGATTTTTGTTCCATGGGCTTCTTATTTTCCAAGTTGGGGTCCAAAAGTGTGATGATTTGACACACACTTGCCCAAAATGACAATAGCAGGTGTGATTGTGTGTGTCACACCACACAATTTATGAAAATTAGGTGGAAAATACTTCAGAATGGCAGCTGGTGAGAATGTAAAACATGCAGTAAATGGTTTGTTTTTGTTTACATTTTCCTTGCAGCCTTGTATGGATCAGTATTTCAACAAGATAAATAACATCATAAAGGAAAGGCAAACTTCCAACAGGACATGTTTCATGCTGCAAGATGTGATTGACCTGAGACAGGTAAACACACACACACACACACACACACAGATACCTAGCCTACACAGTATGCATATTTGGCACACACTCACAGATTTTAAAATTCATCTTTCAGAATATATAATGTATCTTTTGTTGTAATACAGTAATTTGGCAATGAGTGTCGCTAATGACCTGTACTGCCACCTAGTGTCTGCGTGTAGTTCCGGTTGTATCCTGCTCAATAAACACGTTGATACTGCAATAGGTTATTGGCCCAGAGCATCGCTAAAGCTGTGTTACACGGAGATTTGTGTTAGATAAACGGTGTTGTGGAATTCACAATGGAAGATAAGCTGTTTATTGACAAGCTGAGCGGACCAGAGAACTGGGCAACGTGGAAATTTCAGATTGAACATTTTCTGAAAGCGAAAGGACTATGGGGCATGGTAATGGAGATGGATATCCTAGCCCACGATGCTAACGCACACGCACAAGCTGAATTCGCAAAACGGAGAGAGAAGGCATTCTCTATGTTAGTACTGAATGTAAGTACACCCCAATTGTATCTGATAACGAGCTGCAAGACTCCAAAAGAGGTGTGGAACACGCTAAAAGGACATTTTAACAGAGATACGTTGGCAAATAATTTGTTCCTGAAGAAAAAATATTTCAGATGTGAAATGAAGGAAGGAGAAAAATTAAATGAACATTTAAAACGAATGAAGGAGCTTACTGATCAGCTAGGAGCAATAGGTGCTGTGATTGAAGAGGAAGACCAGATTGTAACACTCCTAGGTAGCTTACCGCCAAGCTATGCTACAATTGTCACTGCGCTAGAAACAAAGATAGACAATTTGACACTGCAATTTGTTCAGCAAGCATTAAAGGGGACATATCATACCTCTTTTTAAACGAGGTTAGAATTGGTCTCTTCCAAATTGAGCCGTTTCTAGGCTGGCCACGCCTCCGGCTGCATGTATTGATTACCCTGCTCGTTTCACAGGTGAAAATGACTAAAACAGAGCCGACATCCAACCACATATGTTAGACCCTGGTGCTAGGGTTGGTCTATGCAAATTCCCTTAGTATGACATCAGAATAAGGGAGCCATCCAAATGGCTCACAGCAGCATACTTTCTTGACACCAAAGTCTTTCTACTGATCTACAGAAAACTGATGGATGGGGTTTTTTCGCGCTTGGAGTGTTTATAAGAACAGTAGAGGCCTAAATATGAACACAAAGGCCCGCAAAAAGTGAGTTTTGCATGATATGTCCCCTTTAATAAATAAAGAGCAAAAACGAGTGAATGCTACTGATAACTTCAATGAGGCTACATCAGGTGGTGCATCAGCCATGTCATCACAGTTTCGTAAAGATATGCAAGCTAACTCTAAAGCAGTGGGAGCTGAAAGACCCAGCTCGTGGAGATGTTACAAATGCGGGAAAGAAGGTCATATAAAGCGTGACTGTCCAAGTTGGAAAAAGAAAAAGAAAACTCACAAGGTCAAAAGCATGATGTGTGAAGATGCAGAAGACTCGTCTGAATGTGCCTTTGTTGCTAATGAGGCAAACCTGACCGAGAAGCCTCAACAGGTTCAATGGTTGATTGCTTCAGGAGCATCAAAGCACATGACATGTGATAAAGAAATTCTTCAAGACTACCAGCAATTTTCAAAAGCACAGTCTGTGAAACTCGGAGATGGCAGGGTGGTTTGACGCCCTAGGACTTGGCAATGTGAGACTGAGAATGACTTTTAAAGTCAGTAATGTAAACAATGTCACAATGTATGACGTGCTGTATGTTCCAAAGCTATCTGGGAATCTTTTCTCAGTGGGAGCTGCTACAAGAAAAGGTAACACAGTGCAGTTCAAGAAGTCTCGCTGCTACATACGTTGGAAAGATGGAACGCTTCAAGGAATGGGAACACAAAGATCAGATGGACTGTATCAGCTGGACATCGAGGGAAGTTCGTCTGTCTGCTGTAGTGCATCAAGTGCATCAGTATCAGCCAGCCTGTGGCACCAGCGCTTGGGTCACACCACAAAGCTGAAGGAATTGAAAGATCTAGTGAACGGAGTGGACTTCTCAGCAGACAAAGAGGTTCCTTTCTTTGAAGGATGTGTGGAGGGCAAGCTCTCTAGAAAACCATTCAAGCCAGTGGGAGAAATGCGTTCCAAATGCAAGTTGCAGCTGATCCATAGTGACGTCTGTGGTCCCATGCAGACCGAATCTATAGGTGGAGCAAAGTACTTTGTGACTTTTACCGATGATTACTCTAGATGCTGCAAGGTATACTTTCTGAAACAGAAAAATTCTGAGCAAATTCAAGGAATTTGAGAAAACATTCTCCAATGACTGTGGGCAGAATGTCACAAAAGTATGCTGTCTCATGCAAAGTTGCCGAAGATGTACTGGGCAGAGGCTGTAGCAACCGCAGCTTACAGACAGAACAGGCTGCCAACATCTCTCCTGAAGCAAGAGACACCCTACGAGAGATGGGTGATTTGAGTCACATGAGAGTGTTTGGCTGTGTTGCTTATGCACATATCCCTGACATTGAAAGAAGGAAACTGAACAAGAAAGCTGTGAAGCTTCGTTTCATGGGATATGCAAACAACGCGAAAGGCTATAGTCTGTTTGATGAGGAGAAAAGGAGGATTCTAATTTGCTGTGATGTCATCTTTAATGAATCAGACTTTGACTGGAATCAGGAAGGTGAAGTAACCTGTTCAGAGAACGAGGTAACTGTGAACACAGATGAGTGTGAAACACAAGACGATGAGGTCACTGTCGATGGCGTCGTTGAAGCAGCTAGAGAAGGCGGCAGAGTCAGAAGGGCTCCGAGGAGAAATGGATATGAGGAGTTTGCTGATATAGTGACTGTTGATCATTATGCGAATGTATGTTGTGTTACAGAGCCAAGCACACTGAAAGAAGCAATGATGAGTCCTAATGCAAAGGAATGGCATGAAGCGGCTGACTTGGAATATGAGTCTCTGATGGAAAATGAAACGTGGAACTTAGTGGATTTACCAAAGGATAGGAAGGCCATAGGATCAAGATGGGTGTTCAAAGTCAAGCATCATAAGCCAGGTTTCCATCCAAGGCGTTTTTGCGAGAAAATGTTTTAGCGCTTTTATTTTTTACCGATATAGCTGATGGAAACGCTAATTATCAATGGAATTTTGCAAATGTCGATAGAATATTTTTCCGTTTAACTTTAGCGCATTAACACCATATCGATTCTTTAAATGTCGCAAAAATTAGATTGGAATCACTTTTTGTCGGGAAAAAAGGCTTTATCGCACATTCATGTATCCCATGATGCATTATCATCACGTTGAAATAACACAAATATCACGAGCGGTTCGCATGGACAGATGAGACCCGCCGGTATTTCCTCAATTTAATTGAGGAAAATGATATCACAGCTATTTTTGATGGAAAACGGCAAAGGAATGCTACAACATTTGTGACACTGAAATTACTGTTAGCTGGCAAATTTAAAAAACTGTCTGACTAATCTCTCCACTTTTGTTTGTTTGTGGAATGGGGTGGAAGGGGGTGTCACATGAAAAGCAAAAGGTAGATAATTTGCGACATACCCAAAATGATGTATGGAAACGGCTCAAAGGCAGATTTTTTTTGCGATACACCAAAACTTATGCGACAGTTCGTTTTAGGGATGTGTGACATCATCACGCACGCATTTTATCACAATTTTTTATACGCATATTCTGTTTGTCGATAACAAAACGTCTCAAAAACTGGATGGAAACTTGGTTATAGTGATGGACGAGTAGAGAGGTACAAATGCAGACTCATAGCCAAGGGCTACTCACAGTTGTATGGTGCTGACTATGATGAAACCTTTTCACCCGTGGTACGATTCAGCTCAATTCGTACATTACTGTCTTATGCCATCCAGAACAATCTACATGTGCACAAGATGGATGTTGTGACTTCATTCCTAAATGGACACTTGGAAGAAGAAATCTACATGGAGCAACCAGAGGGATACATCACACCAGGGCAGGAACACCTTGTGTGCAAATTGAATAGGTCAATCTATGGACTGAAGCAGTCTCCGTGCTGTTGGAGCAAGGCATTCACGGAGTACATGAAAGACATTGGATTCAAACAGAGCACATCAGACCCATGTGTGTTTGTGAGATCAAGACAAGAGCTTGAGATACTGGCTGTTTATGTGGATGATCTAATTCTCATTACTGAGTCAATTGCAAGCATGAACGAGCTAAAAATGTCTCTGAAGAAGCGCTACAAGATGAAGGACATGGGTGAACTGTCTTATATTCTGGGCATCTCTGTGGTCCAAGACAAAGCAAAGAACTGTGTCTATCTTCACCAGAAGAATTACATTGAAGCCATTCTTCAGAAATATGGAATGAACAATGCAAATCCTGTAGCAACCCCTGCTGATGGCAATGTGAAATTAACTATCAACTATCAACTACTATGAAACTATCAGTCGATAGTAGGAAGTCTGCTGTATGCTACAATGGCTACACGACCAGACATAGCTCAAGCAGTGAGTGCTGTGTCAAAGTATGAAAGTATGAACGGTCACAGTCTGGATCTTTGATCGGCTTCTCAGATGCTGATTGGGCTGGTGATCAGGATGACCGCCGCTCAACAACTGGCAACATATTCTTACTGAGTGAAGGAGCAGTGAGTTGGCTTAGCAAGAAACAGGCAACAGTTGCACTTTCAACAGCTGAAGCTGAATATGTAGCACTCAGTCATGCTGCTCAAGAGGGAACCTGGCTGAGACAACTACTGAATGATCTCGGAATGGATCCTACACCTACAATGATCCTGGAGGACAACCAAGGAGCCATTGCAATAGCGAAGAATCCAGTGGATCACTCAAGAACTAAGCACATAGACATTCGCTACCACTACATCCGTGAATGTGTGCAGAATGGGCAAATAGAACTAGAGTATTTTCCAATAAAAGACATGAAGGCAGATATCTTGACCAAACCACTGACCAAACAGAAGTTTGAGTATCTTTTTCAGGGCTTTTCCCTGTTTAACTGTGTAATGTAATTTTTAGTATTGGCACTGTTTTTGTGTTAAGTAAGAAAACGTAAAGGTAAATGGAGTAAGAAAAAGGAATCTTACAAGTGTTTTTTGTTGTTTAGTTTAAAATACAAGTATTGTGACATTATACGTTATGTGAAGGAGAGTACGACTCTTTGTAATATAATTTAGTATGAAGTGCCTTAATGCCATTGTACAATTTAGTGGGAGTGTTGTAATACAGTAATTTGACAATGAGTGTTGCTAATGACCTGTACTGCCACCTAGTGTCTGCTTGTAGTTCCGGTTGTATCCTGCTCAATAAACACGTTGATACTGCAATATCTTTAATGTAAAATATCATGAATGCATCATTCCCTCTGTCCATCTCCTCTGTCCAGGCACACTGGGTTAGTAGGCATGGTGATCCTGGTCCACAAACCATTACTAATATCCGTAAGCAGGCGATGGAGGAAAAGATGGGGACCAACAGACGACCCAAGAGGAGTGTACCTGAAGCTTTTCTCAACTTCCAGACACTGCCAGTGGCAGCACACCAAGAAACCAAGACACACACAGGTTTCAGACTCAGCCAGATCTCAAGGGTATGTTTGAGTTTGTGTGTTGGTGTGTACTGGTCATGCATGTGTGTGTGTGCTCTGTATGCAGTTGGATATTCCTTCAACCAATCAGACCAACGATCGGGGTGGGCAAGGTAGGGGTGGGAATTGACAAAAAAGTGATGATTCAATACTATTGCGATATTTGGGCCACGATACAATATTATTGCAATTCTTAACATATTGTGATACAACATGTATTGCGATTCAGTCCTGTGAGGCATTGCTATTCACATCTCACATATTATTCCAAGGCATTATAAAAAGTAAGGAAATTAACACTGTTCAACTTTGTCATGGCATGGTGCATGTCAAGGTCCTTACTATTCACTTTTTTTGAAAACCGAAATACACCCACACCTTAGATGTGAAAGAAGATGGAGTGCTGTGTATTGTGAAACCATTTTTATTTAAAATTGCTGGAGAATGCAGAACAAAACGCCACAACAAGTGGCACCTTTTGGGTGTATTAAGCAAATGTAATGTTATCAGAGTAAACCCTGAGTAAACTCTACTCAAATAGAAGTACAATAGATACAAAATAGTCCTCTACTGGACTACTCCTCTACAGCAGCACCGGCTACTATATATTATCATATCTTAACCTTTAATGACCTTTCATCATTTACAACACCTCATAGCATGTTAACAGTTCCTGTCCCTTCCCAGTTCATACCTCCTGTACCTGCAATAAAATCATCACTACCCCCAAGGGTAGCACCACTACCAGCACCTACAGAAGCACCACCACCACCTACAGCAGTAGCAACACCAGCAGCAGCAGCACCACCAACACCTACAGCAGTAGCACCACCACCACCAGCAGCAGCACCACCAACACCTTCAGCAGTAGCACCATCACCAGAAGCAGTAACACCAATTGCAGCGCCACCACCTACAGCAGCAGGGGCAGCCCCACCAGCACCTACAGCAGTAGCACCACCACCAGCACCTACAGCAGTAGCACCACCACCAGCACCTACAGCAGTAGCAGCAGCAATAGCAGCAGCAGTAGCAGCAGCCCCACCAGCACCTACAGCAGTAGCACCACCACCAGCACCTACAGCAGTAGCACCACCACCAGCACCTACAGCAGTAGCAGCAGCAATAGCAGCAGCAGTAGCAGCAGCCCCACCAGCACCTACAGCAGTAGCACCACCACCAGCACCTACAGCAGTAGCACCACCACCAGCACCTACAGCAGTAGCAGCAGCAATAGCAGCAGCAGTAGCAGCAGCCCCACCAGCACCTACAGCAGTAGCACCACCACCAGCACCTACAGCAGTAGCACCACCACCAGCACCTACAGCAGTAGCAGCAGCAATAGCAGCAGCAGTAGCAGCAGCCCCACCAGCACCTACAGCAGTAACACCACCACCAGCACCTACAGCAGTAGCACCATCAGCAGCAGCAGCATCACCAGGAGCACCAACAGCAGCAGCAGCAGCAGAAGCAGGAGCAGCAGGAGTGTGGTGGGTGTCCCCCCTGGAGGACGACCTGTCCTGCCCCGTGTGCTGTGACATCTACACGGACCCCGTGGTGCTGCCCTGCAGCCACAGTTTCTGCAGGCCGTGCCTGGAGCGGAGCTGGAGGGAGGACAGCGTCCGGCAGGAGTGTCTCATCTGCAGGCAGAAGACCTCCGCCCACAACCCCACCCCCAACCGGGCCCTGAGGAACGTCTGCGAGGCCTACCTGAAGGAGAGGAGCGCCGGGACCGCGCCAACCGAATCTGAGACGCATTTAGTGAGTTCTGTAGCAGGATAACAGGGTGTTTGGATTTATTGACTGTATTCAGAGTTAACATGTAACACATAAAAAATGTGTTAGCTTTAGTGGTGGGCCGTTATCGGCGTTAACGTGCTGCGTTATCGTGCAACTCTTATCGGGCGATAAAAAAAATATCGGCGTTAATCTATTCTCAAAGTTGGGCTGGGAGCTGGGTCTATACCACGCAAGCTATGATCACTTTCACCTTGATATCTTAGCGCGAACGCCAATGTTTAAGAGTGCGCCTGAAAAAAGTCTAGGTCGCACTGGTGCACCTGACGCTGCTTGGCTGCTTTCTTTCACAAGTTGTCATTGTAGACAATACGTGCAACTTTACCAAACAGTAACCAATGATACATCCTCCCAACATGGACGATAAGCTCAGACCCCTCCCGAATCGGCACCTGATCGCTCATTCCTAATAGAAGTAACCCCCCTCTCCTTGGCCCGCGTTCTCTTTCTCTCCCTCTCCCTCTCCCTCACTCTCCCGTGCGCGCTCAATGGACACTCGCGAGTCGCGACCCGCCCCTCGACATGCACATTTAATCCAAATAAAACATTCACTATGCTGAAAGCAATGATGCATATAGAAGACGTTAGCTAAAATAATATAAATTCCGGTTAGCATCATTGCTGCAGAAAGTTGATTAAAACTCTTACATTCAAGTCACTCTTGCATGAGTTGGATGATAATCTCAATACCAATGTTTTCCAACTCCAAAACTCGAAAGGAGAAAAAGTATTAGCCCACATTGAAACTTACTGTAAACACACGTGGGGAAACTGAGCAGTCCAACTAGTAAACTATGATAAACTAGCCAACTATGCTACTTTGTTTACATTTTGAGGTTTCAAGCAGACAGCTGAATTAAAGAGGCAGAGTTGTAATATGAATAGTAGGCTGCAATCTGCATAAAGTGTGCTGTCATGAATATCAGACATTTCAGTAGCCTATGTAGAATAGGCTTATATAAATAATTTTGTAAAGAAAAAAATCTTTTATTGTGTTTCAAGCTTTTTCTAGACTTTTTGTTGTTAAAAAATCATTATATGAAAGGACAGCAATAAAAAGGTGACCTTTTAGCGTTAAAGGCGATGCAATGAAAAATGTGAGTGCACCTAAATTTTGCGCTGGTGCACCTAAAATTAATCTAGATTAATCTAGATTAATTTCAAGATTACAGTGAGATTAATCTAGATTAACAAAATTAATCTATGCCCACCTCTAGTTAGCTTACAATCATGTATTCTCATATACAGTATGTGTTTTAGAGATATTCCTTGAAATGTACAGTGTATTCCTTCCATTTAGTTTGCAGTTAGTTTTCATCTAGTTTGCAGTTTGTTTCCATGTTTGCTCATGTTGTGAATATTTGCAGCGTTTTCTGAGTTTGAAAGTGTTTTCAGATTTTTTTTCTGAGGTTGCAGACATTTTTGAATATGCATGTGTTGTGACCCTTCTCGGCCACCGTACTTATGTCCATAATTCGTGTTTTGTGTGACTCCTGCGGTTAGGCCCAGGTTCTATGTCCAGTGCACGAGGAGAAGCTCCAGTTCTACTGTCAGGATGAGGAGCAGCTGGTGTGTGTGGAGTGTGTGACTCAGGAACACAAGACGCACTCCGTCTGCTCCACCAAGAAAGCCGCACATGAACGCAAGGTGAGAACGCTTCCCTGAATAGGATGGAATGCAAAAATGTTTGAACATTGTTCTCTCTCTAGAATTAGAACGCGGTATGATGTATGTCTGATGTGTTCTTGGTGTACCAGCGAGAAACATTATATAGTTTCCCACTTGGTACAAAATAACAAACTGAATATCGACAAAGAAACGTTTAAGAGCAATGTTTGGACAACAAATTAAAGAACATTGTACTATATATTGGCACTCTCTCCCTCCCCCAATAGGATGAGCTGAAATCTCTAATAAAATCACTAGAGGATGATGTGAAAAAAAATAAGACTTTACTTGAAGGAGTAATGGCACACATCAAGGTGAGTTCATGAATAATAATAATACATTTTATATATATTGCGCTTTACTTCAAATAAATGATCTCAAAGTGCTAAATAAAACAATGAAATGAAAACAATGCAGAATTGTTTAGTGAAATGGTAAAACTATTATGCAGTGTATTGCTGGAGGGTCTTTATTGTGTGTATTGTGTAATCATATTGTGCAGTAGAACTGTATTGCTGAGGGTCTTTATTGTGTGTATAGTGTAATCATATTGTGCAGTAGCTGAGTATTGCTGGAGGGTCTTTATTGTGTGTATTGTGTGTATAGTGTAATCATATTATGCAGTAGCAGGGTATTGCTGGAGGGTCTTTATTGTGTAATCATATTGTGCAGTAGAACTGTATTGCTGAGGGTCTTTATTGTGTGTATTGTGTGTATAGTGTAATCATATTGTGCAGTAGAACTGTATTGCTGAGGATCTTTATTGTGTGTATTGTGTAATCATATTATGCAGTAGCTGGGTATTGCTGGAGGGTCTTTATTGTGTGTATAGTGTAATCATATTGTGCAGTAGAACTGTATTGCTGGAGGATCTTTATTGTGTGTATTGTGTAATCATATTATGCAGTAGCTGGGTATTGCTGGAGGGTCTTTATTGTGTGTATTGTGTAATCATATTGTTCAGTAGAACTGTATTGCTGGAGGATCTTTATTGTGTGTATAGTGTAATCATATTATGCAGTAGCAGGGTATTGCTGGAGGGTCTTTATTGTGTTTATTGTGTGTATTGTGTAATCATATTATGCAGTAGCAGGGTATTGCTGGAGGGTCTTTATTGTGTGGTGGTTGTTGCCTGTTCCGGTTCCGTGTTCCAGGCCCAGGCAGTGCAGACGGAGGCGCAGATAAAGGAGGAGTTTGAGAAGCTCCATCAGTTCCTGAGGAGAGAGGAGGAGGCGCGCATAGCAGCCCTGAGGCAGGAGGAGAGGGACAAGACTGCCCACCTGGAGGAGAAGATGGAGGCCATTGAGAGGGTGATCTTGTCCTTCTCTGAAAGGATGAAGCCCATTGAGAAGTTGATGGAGACGGACGAGGTCTCCTTCCTACAGGTGGGCATGTCTGGGGATGGGAGAAATACTGTATCAATTCCAAAAGTCCATTCCAATACCATGGGGACTCTAATGGCAAGTATTACATTTAAAAGAGAATAACCTTTATTTATTTTATTTTCCTATTGTTCTGCAGACATTTTCAGAAACAAAAGAAAGGTATGGTGTCTGATTTTTTTTAATTATCTGCAAACTATGTTTCCAAACATTAGCCTGACCTGACCTCATCGTCTCTCTTCATCTGTTCCTCTCTCTCTCTCTCTCTCTCTCTCTCTCTCTCTCTCTCTCTCTCTCTCTCTCTCTCTCTCTCTCTCTCTCTCTCTCTCTCTCTCTCTCTCTCTCTCTCTCTCTCTCTCTCTCCCTCCCTCCCTCTCTATCTCTCTCTCTCTCTGTAACCAAGAACTCATGAGGCCTTCCTGCATCCTCAGCCAGGGTTCTGGCAGCTGCTGGACGTGTCCAAGTATCTGGACAAGCTGAGCTACAGAGTCTGGGACAGAATGGAGGAGATGGTAGCACACAGTGAGTGGCTCAGGGAACCTTGTTTATGTGTCCGTAGATGGATATGATAGACAGGAGCTTATAGTGACCCACAGTATCAATGCATATAAATGGACACGCTATTTAGTATTTCTGTGGATCAACTTGTTGAGTAGCCGATAGCTCCGAGATCAGAGATTTGATTCCCAGGATACCCTGGCTTTCGGGTGAAATGTAATGTTTCAGTACAGAAAATACTGAAACATTGAACTGTTGGAAGTTTAGAGATGGTCACATTAAGTTCACTTGTAAAAGTTATAGTGGATTTTAGGTTCATCCTAGACTTTTTGTGAGTATCTCAAATGTTTGTATACTTTGTGTGCCTCCTTTAAGGTGCCGTCATGGTGGGTTCTTCAGACACTTTGCAGTTCCACCCAGTGATACCTGTTCCCGAGCACCTGGAACGCTTCGCAGCTGGTCTAGATGCTTCTGGATTATGGGATGTAGGAGCGGTCTGGGGACAAGCCAGTGTGGACCACAGCGGTTTCTGATGGCAGAAGGGTTCAGGTCCACTTACAGGCTAGAGATGGATGATGATTGGTGATGAGAACAGGACGACTGCACTTTTGATTGGATGCTTTTTTTTTCAGTCCAAGAACATAGATAGATATAGATAGATAGATAGATAGATAGATAGATAGATACTTTATTGGTCCCCAAGGGGAAATTCAAGATGTTCAAGAAATTAATGGTCCCTGCATTGCACAACTCTGATATGGTGTATGGCTTTAAAGAGACCCTATGCAACTTTCTGCAGGAAACATGCCATGGCATGCTTCAAACTGTAGTATGCGCGGAGAGCAATATCTCCAATACAAAATCAGACGAAATGTTACTTTTGTCGAGAAACAGGATTTTTGTCAATATTAACCCTGGTAATAGTACAGTTCACCACTTATGAGTATTTTCAATCAATCAACAGCTCAAAACACCTATTTTAGGGTGCAGTGACTCTTTAATGTTCACGTCACTATTTGCATGAGCCACGACTGAAAAGACTTCCGATAATATCAAACATGTTTGATATTGTCGTAACGGCAAACGATTTTGGAAATGTAGTCGCCGACTGTTAAAACAGACCAAAATCATGCAATGTAAGCCAGCCTTAAGCCAACATGGTCTCACACCCAACTCGTCGAACGAGGACGCATGCAGCCGTGAACGTCACTGCTGTTCATCTGTCAATCATCACGTAAAGCTCGCCCTGACAATGTGATTGGTCCGAACAGATCTGTATCTCGAATAGTAGCAGCTGAACGGAGCAGTGCCAGACCGAAGTTCCCTGCAGAAAAAGAGTCACCTGAAATGGTCTTCCAACAGTCTTGAAGGAGTTCCCAGAGATGCTTAGCACTTGTTGGCCCTTTTGCCTTCACTCTGCAGTCCACACGGTGGTTGGAACCAAAGGTCTCCGATTTTGACTCATCAGACCAAAGCACAGATTTCCACTGGTCTAATGTCCATTCCTTGCGTTCTTTAGCCCAAACAAGTCTCTTCTGCTTGTTGCCTGTCCTTAGCAGTGGTTTCCTAGCAGCTATCCTACCATGAAGGCCTGATTCAGGCAGTCTCGTCTTAACAGTTGTTCTAGAGATGTGTCTGCTGCTAGAACTGTGTGGCATTGACCTGGTCTCTAATCTGAGCTGCTGTTAACGCGCGATTTCTGAGGCTGGTGACTCGGATGAACTTATCCTCCGCAGCAGAGGTGACTCTTGGTCTTCCTTTCCTGGGATGGCCAGTTTCTTTGTAGCGCTTGATGGTTTTTGCGACTGCACTTGGGGACACTTTCAAAGTTTTCCCAATTTTTTGAACTGACTGGCCTTCATTTCTTAAAGAAATGATGGCCACTCGTTTTTCTTTACTTAGCTGCTTTTTTTCTTGCCATAATACAAATTCTAACAGTCTATTCAGTAGGACTATCAGCTGTGTATCACCCCTGACTTCTGCACAACACAACTGATTCCCAACCCCATTTATAAGGCAATAAATCACACTTATTAAACCTGACAGGGCACACATGTGAAGTGAAAACCATTTCAGGTGACTACCTCTTGAAGCTCATCCAGAGAATGCAGTGTGTGCAAAGCAGTAATCAGAGCAAAGGTGGCTACTTTGAAGAAACTAGAATATAAGGCATATTTTCAGTTGTTTTACACTTTTTTGTTTTCCACATGTGTTAATTCATAGTTTGATGCCTTCAGTGTGAGTCTACAATGTCAATAGTCATGAAAATAAAGGAAACTCATTGAATGAGAAGGTGTGTCCAAACTTTTGGCCTGTACTGTATATATTCAAATCTTTGTAGAATTATGGTTTGAAAGTCTACACCTGAGTTCTAGTGGATGTTGGGTATCTGGAAAGAGGGTCAAGTCACAAAATGTCCTTTTGTCTTCCTCTGTTGCCCAGAGCTATGGCTATACAATTGATGGTTTTGAAATCTGGAGTGACATGTTGGCTTTGGTGTAAAGCCTACCTTACACTGACAGGCTTTGACAAGATTTGGGAAAGATTCCAAGACGTTTAGACTTAAAACATACCTCTTTAGTGCTTCCCATAGTTAGGTATGGTGCAGTGTGGAACTTCAACCACCTCAGGGACGGGTTATTGTCCTCAGTGGAACGGACCCCCTCTGCTGTGGGCCGTCATGCATCCCATGGTGGCCACTGACCGCACCTGTGCTGGTGCTGACTACCCTCCACCATGCCTTTGTTATGCTGCTATAGCAAAGCGCTGTCATGGACTTTTCTGTGACGCGTCGTACAACTCCTCTTCTCCCCTCTCCTCTGTGTCTCTCAACTCTCCCTCTAACCTCGTCTTTCTGTCCTGTTATTCAACTCCCTCTACTTCCCTCTTTCTCTCTCAACTCTCCCCCTCTGCCTTTTTCTCTCTATAGCATGACATTACATATCACCATTGATATGCTTATCAATACTAACCATCATGACTTATAGTAATACTGGCCCACTCTAGATCTCTTTTCTTTCCCCCTACACTTCTCCTGTGAGGTAAACATTTACCAGTCATCAGCCATCCTTATGCCTGGCCCTCATCACACCTGAAGTCCCATCCCTCTGATTGCCCTACCATTGCCTGCTGTGGGCCCCTTGCCCTGATTCCTGGCCCATGCATCCCAGCGACCCATTACTTTAAGAAAATGAATGATCCCTATGGACAATTTATTCCCTACACCCTACATTCCCTACAATGTATTCCCCTGGATTATTTGAGCTTTCCGAGACTAAAGATGACCTGACTGTAACTGAAACTGACCCTAGGCAGATGGGTTGAGCCCTTGGGTTGTGGATCTGTCCGAGGTTTGAGTTTAAGAGGTTAAGACACTAACATTTTGCAAAAAAAAGGCCTAAGGACCACCCTAATCACGAGTCATTTTTCTTGTTTGAAAGTACTGGCTTCTGAGTAAGGACATTCAAGCCATTCCTGGCCAGGCACGGTCACGAGGCATTCATATGCTAAAGAGAGCCGCAAGCTCTCCACATACGTCATAGTCCGTTTCCAACAATATGTGGCACAGACAAACGCAACGCTCACAGGTTGTAAATTATTGTTTACTGCCGAAAATTGGGTAGATTTACGGACATTTATGGGGACCGAAATCCCACTTTTCATGCAGTGTTACCCAACCTTGTTTAAAGCACCTTTAAGGCCCTGCTGGGTTGAAAATGCATGTTGGATTGCAGGTGGAGAGTCAACGCACATTTCCACCCATGTCTGTACATCCTGCCTAGCTGCACCAGAAGACATTGGTCTTTATGTGGTCAGATTCATGTCAGATCACAGCTGATTTGAGTGATCGGATCATAATGCATTTATGATCAGATCATAATGCATCCCCCAGTCAGCACTGTGTTACTAGTCAAGTCACTAAATTTACCAAGCTAAGCACCAAGGAGTGTCATAATGTGCGTGTGCCGAGCTGCACAGTCTCTTATCTTCTGCGGACACATTGGCCTGCTGGCCCCTGATAAGCTGCGGAGGTCTCCTCCTTTGGGGTGGTGCGGGTGGCCAAGGGACTTTGAGCCGAGTCTGCTAATGATGACAGCACCCTGTCAGCTGCTTGTGCTGAGATGGCCTGAAAATGAAGTCACGTAAAGGCATGACATTCCTGAGCAGCTCTGGGGATATGAAGACACATCCATGATGGACCTGTTGGATTTGAAAGGATAGAAGGTGTGAGTTGGAAAATAAATCCAGACAGTCCATGTCTGTGTGTGTGTGTGTGTCTGCATGTACTTAAAGGTTTACTGCTAAAGTGAGAAGTATTGGAGAAGTGAACTTCTATTTGAAGCATCTGCATATCAAACATGTATACTGCCACCATACTTAAGTGAATATCTTGTATGTGCAGGTGTTTAGTGCATAGTGCAGAGCAAAACTGTATTTTTTTTACTGTCATAATGTACGCTTACAATTGAAATTTATATTTGAATACTGGCAGATGTGTTTGCCAGAACTTCATCGTTAAAAATATGATGACACTGTATAAAACAGTGAACATCCTGTCAAGTGACAACAGATCATAACATCTAGAATAGTATTTCACTCTACTAGTCATTATTTCTGTATCAACTAACATACACACATATTTGTAATCACACGCTTCTCAAAAGTAAGAGATCATATCATTTAGAATAGTATATCACTCTACTAATCTGTATTTCTGTACCAACACACACACACACACACACACACACACACACACACACACACACACACACACCTGTATTCATGTGCCTCTCAGCTGTAAGAGATCATAACATCTCAAATAGTATATCACTCTACTAGTCTGTACTTCTGTACCGACTACAACACACACATACATGTATCTGTATTCGCCTCTAAACAGTAAGAGATCCTAACATCTCAAATAGTATATCAGTATAAGTATAAGTATATTTTTTTGATCCCATGAGGAAAATTTGGTCAGTGAGCTGCCTGCACAACAGCGGCACTCAGGGAGCAGTGAGGGGTTCGGTGCTTTGCTCAAGGGCCGTGGACTGGTCGGGGATCCAACCGGCAACCCTCCGGTTACAAGCTAGAAGCCCTAACCAGTAGGTCACGGCTGCCCACGGCTGCCACTCTACTACACACACACACACACACACACACAGATCCTAACTAGAATAATATATCACTCTTCTAGTCTGTATTTCTGTACCGACTACAATACACACAAACACACATACAGTATCTGTCTTGGCGCGCGTCTCTCGGCAGGTTGCGATGGCGTTGCTGGAGGACGAGCTGTCGTGCCCCGTGTGTCGGGAGCTCTTCAGGGAGCCGCTGCTCCTCCCCTGCGGCCACAGCTTCTGCCGCTCCTGCCTGGAGGAGAGCTGGAGGGAGCGGGGGAGAGAGGAGCGCCGCTGCCCGCTCTGCAGGCACCACAGCCAGGGCTCCAGGGACGTCACAGCCCCTAACCTGGCCCTCAGGAACCTCTGTGAGGCCTTCAGGAGAGACGGAGGGCCCACAGGTGACTTGAACAACCTCACAGATGGTTAGGAGTGTAATTACAGTGTGATAACATTGTACATGTGCATACTTATATGTGTGAGTGTGCATACAGGTATGTGTGTGTGTGTGTGTGTGTGTTTTTGTGTGTGTGTGTGTGTGTGTGTGTACACAGCTGGTTAGGAGTTTGTGTGAGAGTGCATATGTATGTTTTATTAGTGTATGGGTTTCATAAGTGTGATAACATTGTACATGTGCATGCATATGTGTGAGTGTGCATACTAGTGTGTGTATGTGTATGTGTGTGTGTGTGTGTGTGTGTGTGTGTGTGTATTTGTGTGTATTTGTGTGTGTGGGGAGGGTGTGGAGCTTCTCTTTGTAGCGAACATTTTTGCTAACTCCAAATGTGTCCGTAGATGTAGGTTGAATTACTTGATGAACTGGATGAGTTCAAAAACTTCAAAGCTTGTCCTTGTGATACTAAATCAGTGACTTCGCTCACTGAGAAACAAACAAGGTGTTTGTAGAATGTACGTTGTTGTTTATGTTTGTTGTTGTTGTTGTCACAGTGCTGCAGGCGAATAGAGAGCACCAGCTCCTGGGTCCAGACGGCAGGTCTCAGGGCGTCTGCCCCGAACATGCCCAGAGGCTGCAGCTCTACTGTCAGGATGACGAGCAGCTGGTGTGTGTGGAGTGTGTGACTCAGGAGCACCACACACACACCTTCAGCTCCCTCTGCAAGGCTGCACACCAGCGCAGGGTGAGGGTTTAGAAAACGTTTACATTTGTTTCAATTTAGCCCCAGCTGTGGCGCGACTGGCTGGGGCAGCTGCACCGCAGGCCGGGCGACCTGGGTTCGATTCCCGCCCTGTGGTCCTTTCTGGATACTGCCCCAACTCTCTCTGTCACTCACTTCCTGTCTCTCTATACCATCCAATCTGATTAAAGGCATAAGGCTGGGATTATACTTGCCGTTAGACCAAGCGTAAGCGTATGCGCCCGTGTGCGACCTGCTGTGTCCTGTGTACAGACTCGCTGCAGCATTACGCACCCAACTGGAGGTCTTCACTAGGGGGAGACTATAGTAACATCAGATGTGGATGTGGCCATGTGCCATTGTTTACTTTCACGATTGCCCCCAGCTTCGATGTCGATAATGCATCTTGCAGTCACCTTTTTTTGGAGTGATCGCCCCCTACTTTCTTATCAGTATTGCATCTCGCGGACGCGTCATGTTCACTTGCGAGCACGACCGACACACCAAACAACCGCAAAATACGCGAGGCAGCCATGATGCGAACACGAACGCGTTGTCTGCGGCAAGTCTA
>NC_084994.1:20162213-20189713 GCF_963854185.1 Sardina pilchardus | reverse complement strand
ACAAGCACACAAATACACACACACACACACATACTTAGAAAGATTGAAATGGTCTTTGATCACACACACACACACACACACACACACACACACACACACACACACACACACACACACACATCCCTGAAGTGATGATGAAAGTGATTGACTCTCTCTCAGTAGTGGTCTGGTCAGTGGGAGAGGAGAGAGGAGCGTCGTCTCTCACTCCTCTCTGCGTATTCCAACCACACACACACACACACACACACACACACACACACACTGACTCATTCTCAGTAGTGGTGTGGTCAGCAACGTCTGTCTCTGGGAGGAGGACGCCTCTCTGCATATCCCAACCAGACACACACACATACACACACACACACACACACATCACAGGAGCTGTGCATGGCTCAGATCAGATCAAATGGCTTCCAGACTGGGACGCCACCAGCCACCACTACAGGACACCAACGCCTTAATGGATGAGGAGCCACCACTGAGGACACCAACGCCTGGTGTTGGGTGGAGGCAATCGGGGGGATCCATGAAGGATCCAATTAGTTACTTAACTCCGGCCTCGTGGCTACGGCCGAACAGCCCGTGGGAACATCCATTACCAACCCCACTCTCACTCGTGCTATATTGCTTAAAAATTAATAGATCAATAATTAAAAAAACAAATACAGTGGTGTGAAAAAGTGTTTGCCCCCTTGCTAATGTTGACTAAAAAGAGGAATATAAAATCATCTTTTGGTAATTGATCTTCATGCCTTAATTTGAAAAAGAAGTAAAAATCCAACCTTTAAGGACGCCAATTTTCTTTGTGAATGAAGAATGTATCATAAATAAATAAATGTTTTCCTTAAAATACAGTGGGCATAAGTATTTGCCCCCCTATGTTAAATTCCCATAGAAGAAGGCAGATTTTTATTTTTAAAGGCCAGCTGTTTCATGGATCCAGGATACTATCCATCCTGATAAAGTTCCCTTGGCCTTTGGAATTAAAATAGCCCCACATCATCACATACCCTTCACCATAGCTAGAGATTGCCATGGTGTTTTTTCCAGTTAGCCTATACCTGTTTGATGCTCAATGAGCTCAATGCAAATCAAGTATATTATATATTACACATATTATGTAATATACAGTATGGCCTGCAGACCGGGACAGAACCAGCCAACACTGCAGGACAACAGAGACTTTTTACACTGAGCTCGTCACTGAAGCATTCTGTTTTGCGTACATAGCTGCAACGATTAGCTTTCACTGTAACCAGAGGAACTGCTCCCAACATGATGGTGGTGTGTACAGTACGTTAAAAAAAATTAGACCAATCTTCAAAAACTACTTTGTGCTGTGGAGTATGCACAGATATATCTCTGAACAGAAGATATAAGAAGAGATGTACAGAAATTGTTGGTAAGTTAGGAAATGTTTTGGGGGTGCCATTTGTTTTGGTCTTTGGTCAGTGCTAGCATAGTGGCTAAGGAGCTGGGCTAGCGCTCTGTTGCCAGAAAATGTGTGGGTTGAATTCCTGGCTGCCACCATTGTGCCCTTGAGCAAGACACTACTAACCCTGTGCTGCTTTGGGAAGACTGGCCCTTACAGCATACGTAAGTTGCTTTGGATGAAAGTGTCAGTCAAATGAATAAGTATGAAAAAGTATGTTCTTTATGTATGTTCTTTATGTATGTATGTATGTACTGTACGTATGTCCTATATCCTCATCCCTACCAGAGGCCCAGGGCAGTTATTCATTGCCACAAGACTGCTAGTTTTCTGAGAGAACGTGTATTATACACAACATTCTGTACACATTTTAATAAAGATGTTTTATTCCCCTAAAGCCCTCCTAAAGTCTAATGTAAATGAACTATACGCTACTCTGGCTCTGGCCATCCTGTAGCTCTTGCTTGTTCTATAATAGGCCTAATTCACAGCTGTTGCTCTGAATCTACTCCAGACGTTTCCCCATAAAGTCAATGAGCTGTTCATTGGACGCTTACTCCGGCTTATTCCAGATCCTTTATTTACGCTAGCGGACCACCGGTCCAGGCCTGCCCACTCGAGCCTGCCGTGATTTACACAGCCGCAGCCATGCGCTGTGGTATACATCCATTGCAGGGTGTGTTTACATGAGGTTAGGATGTGAGAGTCGGGACTGTCTCGGCAAAGTGCTAAACAAAAGATCTCGCAAGGGCCCGCACTTTTCCCCCGGTAAGCCTTTTATCTGTGAGTTATTTTCACCTCTATACTTTTATCTCTCTCTCTCTCTCTCTCTCTTCCCTCCCTCCCTTTTTCTCCATCTGTCAGCTTCACTTTGTAGCTCTTGCTCTCACTGTAACTCTTTCCTTTACTTTCCTCTCTCTCTCTCTCATCCTTTCTATCTCACCCTCTCTCTCTCTCGCTTCCTTTCCTCCTTCTCTTCCTCCCTTTTTCTCACTGTAACTCTTTCCTTTCTTTTCTCTCTCTCTCTCATCCTCTCTATCTCACCCTCGCATCCTTCTCTCTCTCTCTCTCTACCCCTCTCTATACCTCTCCCCCCCTCTCTCTCTATCCCCCTGTACTTACATCATGAGTTATGGCCTGCCCCAGGCTGTGCTTCCGCTCTAAGGTATGGGGCTGCGGGGGCTCTTAATCCGTGTGGAAGTCTTGTTTGCGTTGGCCAGCGCTCCGGGGATTACTGGAGACGTGGAATGTTTGACGGCAGGCCGGACCCTCGCCCATCGCAATACTACAACATCCATTCATCACACCCTTCTCTCTCTCTCTCTCTCTCTCTCTCTCTCTCTCTCTCTCTCTCTCTCTCTCATCCTCAACACTTAGTCAACCAAGCCTGTATCTCTCCCTACACACTGTCACTTCTGAACCTCTCTCTCTCTAACTCACTTTCGTCCATCACAACACTTATTCAACCAAGCTCTCAGAATCAGAATCGTTTCATCGGCAAGTGTGTTTCTTTTTTTTTTGTCAGAAGAATTTGGCTTGCTGTACGATGTGTAAATGAACAACAAATAAGCAATTTCAATTTATCATTTATTCATAATTCGTAATACTATAACATCCATTCATCACACCCTTTATGGGGGTGAGGGGTGGGCATACGGCTTGATGGTGTTTTAAGCCCCCAAGGAAACTTGATCAAATTGGGTTATCACAGCACAAATCAGATTTGTAAACCTTGACATTTCATTCATGTGCAACCGATGTACATGATAAAATCCAAGTAAGTTTTTTTTTGTAGTATTGTTTCATGTAAACCTTACCTGATTTAATTACAGTTTTTCTCAGTCACTTTGGTACATTTCTCTAATCATCCTTGAGATTTGCTAAACAGTAAGTGCATTTCTCAAAACTATTTCTACAGATATAAGTACAAAAACACCATGGATTACCTGCAAAATCCAGTTTATTGCTCAAAATCCTTAGTTCATCTCTCAAAACTAAACATTTGTGTTAATGAACACATCAGTGCATCAGAATGACAAGTCCTTGTGTCATTGTGTATGGATAAGACAAGTCAAATGGCTTAGTCATGTTGTCAGTATAACAGTGTACTCTGGAGGGATGTTCTGATCATGTAAACTATGTTAACCCTTTCATGCACGCATTATGAAAAAAAGTGTCTAGATTTTTTTAGTATTGATTTTATTACTCTATATGAGCCCAATATTGAAAATCAGTTGGAATTTTTTAAAAATATGCTTTTATATAGAAGTTATGTTATTGTCCACGTATGTGGACAGTGCGCAACAAAGGGGTAAAAAAGAATAAAATGTAATGACAGAAAATGTGGAAACTATGGCCCTCTACTTCCTCCATACTACCCACCCAGCCCTCTACTACCCCCATACTACCCACCCACCTCTCTATACCTCCATACTACCCGCCCAACCCCTCTACTACCCCCATTATTGCTCACCGACCCTCACCCACCCCTCTACTACCCCCATATTACCCACCTCTACTACCACCACTACCCAACCACCCCTCTACTACATCCCTACTACCCACGCCTCTACTACTAACCCACCCACCCCTCTAGTACTCTCATACCCACCCCTCTACTACCCACCCACCCCTCTACTACCCCCATATTACCATACCACCTTTGCATTACCACATGTAATTAGGTCATTATTTATAAATATGTTTACCAAATGTTTGTTTCTTTGTAATTTAAAGCAATTAAAATCATATTTGAAAAAAAAAAAAAAAAAAAAGTCCTAGTTACAAAATCTAATTTTTGGCCATTTAACTCCTCTGTTGCGCAACGTCCACATACGTGGACAGTTGCTTTTTAGGGTCTACAAACTCTATTTTACATCCGATTTAATTTCTGAAAACATAGAGTTGTTCAACACACTCTCCTGTACAGGTAAGACCAACTGAAAATGAAACCTGGCGTTTTTCTAGGCTGATTTGACATGGAACTACACTCTCATCTGGCGTAATAATCAAGGCAACTTGCAACCGTACCATAGGCGCAGTGATATCGTACGCAGCATCTGAAAATAGTCCCCATAGACAACAAGCAGTAGTAGTGCCAGTAGTTTGCAAGTTGCCTTGATTATTACGCCAGATGAGAGTGTAGTTCCATGTCAAATCAGCCTAGAAAAACGCCAGGTTTCATTTTCAGTTGGTCTTATTGCACTTTCTAACTTGAGAGGAGACACATTTTAAATGGGAAAATTACCAGAAATCTTAGTCACTTTTAAACATGAAGCTAGCAGGCGAGAAGCTAATGGTCTAATCCGATTCAATGATCTATGCTAGGCTGAAGCTAAAAGTTGTATCGCCAGACTCACAGAATGGCTGGATGAACGGGAACAAGGTAAATATCGATTGTTTTGCTCGAGGGGAGTTGGAAAATGAGCGTATTTCCAAAAATGGCGGAATATCCCTTTAAGGCTGGCTTACATTGTACGATTTTGGTCTGTTTAAAAAGACGGCGACTAAATTTCCAAAATCGGGCGGAAATCATGGGAGTTGTACTGGAATCGGGGCGCGCTCAACTAGATTGTTTAGTGTAAGGTGCCAATCTTAGCGGTTTTAAATCCGTCGGAGTCAGTCTTTTTATAGATTTCCCGTTATGACAATATCAAACATGTAAGTTTTAGTTATACTATAACTTTAGTTTAGTTTTCTGAGTTGTCTTCCAGGCAGCGCTGCCACTGACTTACAGTAAATTTAGCAAAGTGATCACTCTTTGAGGGGTGTGTTTACAGAACAACCATCATTCTGTTTCAGAAAAGCACAGTCTACAGCCTCAGTAAAAAAAACAAGTATTCCCAAAGCCACAAGGAAATTACAGATGTGGCAGATGCAACCATTATGATAAACTGGTTAAAACCAATACCAAACAAACAGTATTTTGTGGATGCCTTTGCAAACTGTAACATATGTTTTGTAGTTTACAGACTTGAATGTGAGTGTGGCTGCTTCTATATCGGTAGGACAAAAAGACGTCTCAAGGATAGAGTGGCCGAACACAAGTATGCCATCCGGACGGGAAATCCAACCTATCAAATGGCTGTTCACTATCAACACGCGGGACATCCCTCTTCCTCGTCTCTCAAAGTGATGGCTATTGAAGTGATCCCTAAGCCCCAAGAGGGGGCAACCAACTCAAGATCCTTTTACAATGAGAGACATTCTGGATTAGCACACTTGGGTTTAGTTCACACTGGCAGTCGAAATCCGATGTCTTGCATATCCGATCAGAATCTGATCTTTCTGACTGACTGTTCTCATTGCGTATTGCAAGTGATCACATCCGATCGAGTCAATAGGTAGAGTTGTACACAACCAAGTCGTCATGGATGAAAGCGGACTCATTTTTTATATTTTCCAACTGATTATGTGTAGCCGCGGTGCAAATACCTTACAGTTTGTGAGAAAGCGTCAGAAACGGAGGAAACTACAATATTTGAGTTTGTTCTTTGCAGCGCAGTCAACGCGCATGACACAGCAACGGGCCTGGCGCACGTGCTGAATCAATCACTTCCATCACTCAGAATTACGATGCAATTGTTTGTTGCAGTGCAAATGACGAAAGGGGCATGTTGAAATCCTATTCAAGAGGTTTGACTGTTCAGATTGAGTCATATCCGATAGTAAGTGATATTGAAACCACCTTCGTATGTGGTGCGAATCAGCATTGGAAAATCGCATTTTATGCGGTTTTGTGCCGTTCAGACTACCCAAAATTCAAGCTAGATACAATAAGCAAATAATCGGATTTCGATCAAACCGGAATCGGATCAAAGTGGGAGACTACTAATATTTGAATGACTATACGTTGCGGTTGCTAGGTAACAGTAAACAAACTAAAAGATCGTATTTCTTAATTTTGCTTACAAACGGACGGTTTTACCCGTTCAGTGAACAAAGTTTATGAACATTTAGCACCACTTTCCCATCTAAAATATTGTTTTAATAATCCTAACTTGTTAGGACTTAGGTAGGCCATCTCCTGCCAAGATGGTCCCGCAATGTTGGATAGGACGCATTTTTAAAAAAAAATATTGCCATTTAAGAGTGAAAAAACAACAGTAATATTCAAAAATAACTCAATCCAATCAATATTGGAACCAAAAAGATTTATTTTTCTGAATAAATCAGTTGCTGTTGTGTATTCAGTTTTGTACAGCACATAGTAAGTGTGGCATTTTCATTGGTTGTGTTTGAAATAGGAAATCAAGTTTCTTCCTGTGTATTGAATGGCAAAAAGTTAAAAGTTTAATTGAAAACTGTATCAAGGCTGAGAATTAGTGTATGGCTTTGCTGAATTGATGTAGATTTGTGACGTTTGAGTCAAAGGTTTTAGAAATTGTGTGCTACCTAAAGGATTTGTGTGTAAGCAATTGAAAAAAGCTGTAAGTGCTTAGGAGCTTTCTTAAGAGCGTTCTTAAGAGTGCTCCTAAGATCTTATAGATTATAGCCACATTGCTTATTTACTCCCAGGTGTAAAGATGATCATCTCTATTTGCACCCAGGTAGCAAAAACAAAACATCAAATCATTACTCATTTTTTTTAGTACTTTCCTTATATTTTTTTACAGAGAGAACGACACCTCCTGTTACTGCTGCTACTACCCCTCCTCCAATCAGAAGTCCTGGTAAGAGCAGAAGCTCTGTGGCTCCGAGCACAACTCCTCCAGCAACTGCTGCTCCAGTTCCTAGAGTTGATACAACGCCTAACGCTGTGTCTTTGGCGATTTTCATTTGCCTTGCTCTCTTTATCTGTTTTTGAGCTTCCTCAAAGATGGCGCTAGTGTAGTACACTCGACTTCTCACCATGTTCTCAATTAACCCAATGAGATCTGTGACTTGGGTTCTATCTTGGACAGTATTGTTAAATCCACAAAATCTGCCGCCACAATTTGCAATGAGATTCTTAAGATCATTGCTCTGTTTGACAAATTCCTGTAAGCACAAATCCTTGAGTTCATCGGTGTGGGTGAAGAGTACTATTGCATACTCTAAAGCCTGCTTCCCAAAGTTTTCACAGATCCATTCTATTGCTCCTTTCTCATCCCTGTTGTATCTCCCCGTGACACTAATTACCAGCAAGAACACATGGGGTCCAGGGGTTGTCTTGTAAATACAGTTTTGTAGCTCATCCCTCAAGTCCATATTGGTTAAGTCTGTGTCATATACGCCTGGGGTGTCAGTAACTGAGATGGTCTTTTTCTCAAACATGCCCTCTTCTATCCAACACTTTTTTGTCACAGATGCAGGTGACCGACGAGATTCAAAAGCCCCTCTGCCCAGGATGGTGTTTCCTACTGCACTCTTCCCTGATCCGGACTTCCCCACAAGCAATATCCTCAGGTCAGCAGGTATCACTGGCACTACAAAATGCAATAGATATGCAGTGAAGTTATGCAGTGAACACAGGGAACTTCACCCATTTGCATTAAATGGGCACTTCACCCATTTGCATTAAGTTTTATATCGTTAGAAACTCATGTTTATTTGAAAGTCATATTTGTGACCCTGCAAGGCGAAACCAGACACTTTGGTCAAATGTACAAAAGTAAGTTATTGTGCTCACATGAACAACCATAAACTAAGCTTTCCAACGATATGTAAATCGAGGGTATTACAAAAACAATCACTAAGATAAGTTGACATGGTTCTTCTCACGCCATGCCAGAAGAGGAGCAAATCACATTTTTAAGTGCCGTGGACAATGAGAATGACAGCTATTGAGTTGAATCTTCACCGGGTTTAACAGTCAAAACATATGTTTTTCCGTGAAATTTGTTGACGATATGAAACTGTAGACTGTATACTGTAGAAGAAAACGTGAAATTCAACATTTTAACCCGGACGTTTGTTTATTGTGGATTTTCTCAAAACAGCATTGTGCGCAAAGCGACTGATTTAGCTTTGCATGGTCACCTTTATGAATTGTTGTACATTATTCCATCACTTCACCCTGAGATGGGAGAAATATAGATTTCAATATTGCAGTTCCTGCTTACACGTGTACGAAGAGAGGGAAAAAAGAGGAAATATAAAGAAAGGTAAAATTTCTCTCACCATAGCATGATTTCTCTTGTCTGAATAAAGGAGCTGGAAAGGAAATGTTTGACAGTATTTCATTGTTGTGTTTTATACAACACAAATATCAGCACAATACATATCTTGTATTGACAGCATGTCACATCACCAAACACCATGTTAATTTCGTATCAAACTCACTTCTCTCTCCAGCCATCTTCTACCAGTTTTATGGAGGCTAAAAAGGAGTGCAAATAGATAGCTGTTACTAGCAGAAACAAATGAAAGGTTGTGTCCTCAAAGGGTGTAGGTTTGGTTTAGGCAATAGTATTTACACTTGAAGAGTTCAGATCCCTCTTAATTCGTCTGACCACTTTTCTTTAAATGAGCATTTTGGCAATATTTCAGAGAGTCGTATTTAGTGGGTTTTGAACAGATATTATTTAATTAACGTATACTATGTGTGGAGACCATTCACTCACCATTGTTATCTCATTTTTTGCAGAAATGGCTTTTTACAGGCTTTTGCATCTGAACTCGTAAAAACACTGTGACAAAAGTCAAATTTGTAAAATTGAATTCAATGGTCAAGGTTTATATTCCCAACCGCCTAGTACTATATGGTCTACTGACATGTGTCTGTTGTGTCGACCAGCTATAAACACTGGGGCAAATTCAGGATTTTTCTCATCAGTAGTTCCATGTTGGTGGAATGAGTTGCCAGTGCTTTTCGTTCCAATAGTAGTTTTGAGTCGTTCAAGAGGAATCTGAAGGCATATCCACTATGCATTTAGTCTATTAATGTTCTTATGATTAGGTTTGTATGTTTTAGCGTTGTTTTGTTACCATTAGGCCATTGATTAAATTGACATTGTTTTTATTTATTTTATTTCATTGTTTTTTTATTCCATACTTTATTGTTATTATATAATTGATTGAATGACTTTATTGTTTAACTACTATTCTCCTATTTAGTCATTGTTTTATTTTCATTGGATTGCTTATATTGACACTATTTATTTTTTAAGTAGCTATTCTATTTAGTCGACACTATAGTATGATCAACTGCTAAATTTAATTATTGTGTTGTTTTGTTTGCATGTTGCTTTGGACAAAAGCGTCTGCTAAGCACCACCACCATAACCATAACCATAACCATAAAATCCTACGGTCCATATCCGCCCCGCAGGCCAAAAGTTGAATAGCCATTGGATAATCTACTGATTTTTGTGTGTTCAATCATAATTTCAGGCATTACAGTACGGAAGCCCTGAACCGCAAGTGAACAAAACATTTTTTGAGATGCTATCTTGTTATTTCGAGATCATATCTCGTTATTTCAAGATAATATCTCATAATTTCGAAAAAAAATAAGATTTATTTTTTTTTCTTCAGATATTATCTCGTTATTTCGAGATAATATCTCATATTATCTCGTTATTTCGAGATAACACATTTAGGTAAAAAAAAAATATATATATATATAAAAAAATTACTTTCAGATATTATCTCGTTATTTCGAGATACTAAGTCGTTATTTCGAGATGCTATCTCGTTATTTCGAGATATATCTTGTTATTTCGAGATAATATCTCGTTATTTCAAGATAAAAGTAACATCTCGAAATAACGAGATAATATCTCGAAATAACGAGATAATATCTCGAAATAACGACTTAGTATCTCGAAATAACGAGACAATATCTGAAAGTAAAAAATGTTTTTTATATATATTTTTTTTACCTAAGTGTGTTATCTTGAAATAACGAGATAATATCTCGTAATTACGAGATACTATCTCGAAATAACGAGATAATATCTGAAGGAAAAATGTATGTATTTTTTTACATATGTGTATTAACCCGAAATTATGAGATATTATCTTGAAATATAACGAGATATGATCTCGAAATAACAAGATAGCATCTCAAAAAAAAAATTCTTCACTTGCGGTTCAGGGCTTCCGTATTACAGAACTTTCATGGTCACAAATAAAAGAAATAAAAGAAAAAAATGTTTGTTCTTAAATTAACAAGCAAAGCCTCCTGGGAATGGGTAACGTCCATAGACGTTGCTTGCTCAGTGGTCTAGAATGTTGAAGGAGCTCCCATTCACTTTGAATGGGCCTTCCCAACGTTTGCAGGTCTGTCAAATCTATATAATGACCGCTGAAAGTATATAATGACCGCTGTCAATGGCAACGGGTCTCTAATAACACCAGTGTTTTCATAGAGAGAATGAAATAACAGAAGAATTGTGTTTACACATTGAGTCATTCAGTGAGGCCATGATGAGAAGAGATGAGAATTCCCTAAAATCACATGGTTATTGGTTATCAGGTATATGGTCTTTTATCAGAAATTGTTTATTACCTTGCAAGATAGACCTGAATGGTCATACGACAGAGCAAAGTGCAGGGTACATACACAAAAAGCTGACACAGGCACTATGTCAACAACCTGATCTGAAAGACACAGAAAAACCTGAACACCATAATTAAAGCTTCTTGAGTGCTCATACAGTTAAAAAAAGAATCACTGGATTTACTTGATTTTACCACGTACATCGGTTGACATTAATGAAATGTCTAGGTTTACGAAATTGATTCACGCTGTGATAACCAAATTTGATCAAGCAATTTTAATGAAAGTGAGTAACTTAAGTTTATAAGTATTTCATGTAATTTGTGTCAATTAATGTAATCAATGTGATTGTGTTATACAGGAGTCACGGAAATTATATACTGTAAGACCGTGTGTGTGTGTGTGTGTGTGTGTGTGTGTGTGTGTGTGTGTGTGTGTGTGTATGTTTGTGTTGTGGGAAGAATCAAATTAATACAGGCTTCAGTCCTCGATACCACATTGCATATGCACGGAAAGACATTACAATTAAAATTACAAATTAATGCATGAAGCCATATTTACCCAATTACTTACTTTGTTAATTACTTATTTACAATTACTATTAATAAAACTAGCCAAAATACACCTCCATTTCATTTAATGAAACCCACTTTGTGGCCCACTGTTGGTGTGTGAAGCATGCATTGGCATTGGTCCCTGGACCCTGACTATGCATTCCGCATTGTAAATTCAATGTTGTATAATCACTAATCTTATTATTTAGAGATGGTTCACATGCTGCTTCCTTCAGAATGGTGGCCATGCATCACAATCAGTTGTCAATCTCTGGCATATACAGTAGCACGGCCTTGGGTTTATATATGATACGACCTAAATAAAGCCATGCCAGCAAGGCTATATGTTCACCTGTTTGCTTGTTTGGTTGTTTTTTTAGGAGTAGGCAAAAACAATTGGCCTGATTTTCAGTTTCTCTACTGCATTCAAGGAACAATCAGCATACCCTCACAGCTGTTTCAAACAGGTCTGTTCTAACCTAATCACAGTAAAAATGGGCCAATATACGTTTTCTCAAGGACAGATCTGTAAAATATGTATAGCATATAACATATCTGATAACATTTATAACTATTTAGCTTCTGTTGTTAAATGTATAACTATTTAGCGTCTGTTGTTAAATACATCTGTATTTGTATCCTCGCTTGTATAATGTGCATTCAGACCTTCCAAAGGCCCCTAAACCTTAATTTACAGAAAATACATAGTCTAGTTGGTTTTGTGTCTGCTCTGGTGTACCAAACTTTCCATCTTAAATACACAGCTGAGTTCACTACTCCTGTATGTGTCAGTGCATTGTGCAGTATGTTTTGCCCATAAACAGTGTGTTAGAAAGTAAGCCCTCAGACGTACATCTTACCAGCTATTGTATGGTCACCTCTGTAGGCAGCAGCCTCTGTTGCAAGGAGTTCAATCTTCTCGTTGACACAGGGGAGGCAAGAAAAGATGAAAAGGTCTTGTGACAGTCTTTTTACAAATCCCTAACCAAGGGTTAGGGTTTTGACTTTTATTAAGTACAAAGAGAAATAAAAATAAAGAGCGTCTCTGTCTATCCGGGGTTCAAAGGCAAGAGATGGGCGAAGAGCTCTTTTTATACTCGTCTAGTGGCCTACAAACACACCCTAGCCCTAGCCTATCTCTTCCTGCTACAAGCAATCTCATTATCTCATGTTCTCATACACTTTCTGGTGACAGTTATTGCTTGTTGACCCTTTACTGGCCTAGAGTATTTTACTGCTAGTACATTATGTTCAAAACACATTTCATTTAGCATGACACACTCTTTGAGCTTGATTAAAAAAACACTTCAAGCAAATATTCTTTAAGTCTATAGAAAACTAGACTGGAAGTTGTATGAGCAAAAACAATGTTATGCTTTGGAAAAATAAAGCTGGGGAAAAGATGGGAAGATTCAACAAAAATGACAGAAAGGGGAAGGCTTGCTTGTCCTTCTCATTTCCAATCTTCCTCTAATACCCTTTCTAATCTTACAGAGAGAACATGTATCAGGTTGTGTCCTTGATTTGTTGTCTTAAACAGTGTATGGCAAATATGTACATTTTCTACAGTTAACAGTAACAGCTACTCCTCCTCCTACTGCACCTCCTACTGCTACATGTAGGTGCAGTTACAGCTCCTACTGCCACTCCTACACCTATCCACCTTATTCCTTAACCCGGAAATATGTATCGTTGCGATGGTTACGATACTGTTTTCAACTTCCGTTCATTCTGTTAACATGTGCGTTCTCCGTAGCGAACTAGATTATGCCTCAACTTAGATTTCTTTCGAAATGTTGACAATTCTGCCCTCGGCATGTATATACTACATCATATATAACCGATATAAAGTAGAAAAGTTTACTTTTATATGCGTTATGATATGTTAAGCACCGTAAACCGTCACGTTAAAACAGATACAATGCAGCTTCGCCGGAAATAGAAAACCGTTTCGGTGTCATGGCGACCCCCATTGTTGGCTGCGGAATATCGTGGATACTAGTGCTTATACGCCCGCTTAACAGGAGAGATATAACTAATGACTGGCCTTTGGCCTTCAACCATCACCTAAATGGGAATCTACATTTAAAAAGTATTCTATTCAACCATCCATTCAAAACTAGTAATCGAACGGCGTCCATTATCCCTAACATTATACAGTATAAGCTTCGATAGATAGGACTTTCTTGGTAACTTTCGCAAAGAATAGTTTGTACTGGCAAAGAAAACACATCTCAACTCATACACAATTGTTGCTCGCAACTCAGCAACTCTTGTAGTCTCCTTTTTTTCTCCCAGATCGATGTTATAGATAGGGAAAAAGTGAAAAAGCTGCTCAAGGAAGAACTGTCCGACATAGCAAAGACGTAATGTGCTTTAAGAGTTCATCAAAAGCTCCCACTGAACCTGTTGCCTTGCATGGAAGCGCATGCTTGTCAATCACAATGAAGTTGAATGCTGCTCTGTGTGGATCCCTGGGCGAGAGGGTAGGGCTCCCTGCTTTGGGTGATGCTGCTGGTCCTAACCTACAACAAAAGACATTAAACAGAATTGTTTTAGTGACCTCTGACAACGAATCAGATCACCTTAAACTGTGCATGAGATTGAGGTGATGGGAAATGTATTTTAAACTACGCATACTTTTTGAAATCTGATGCGCTGATCTACAGCTAGAGATGCAGCCATCTTTCACGGTCTCTTTAGACCTTGTGCATAGACAGAGACAGGTATCCACCAGGCAGACCTGAATCATTGGTCTGATTCGTTGAAGGACTATCCAAATGTGTGTACACAGTCATTTGAACTATGCCCATTAATCATGCCTCTTGTTCAGTAAAAATTCATTCAGGATCCAAACAGAGATGAATTTAGAAAATTATGGTGAGACAAAATAAAACGTGGTGCATTTCTAAGCGGGTAAGAGGGATAACTATGTTGTGTGGCGGAATAACAATTGGGAGCACTTCGGCAAAGTAATATCATCACTCTTGCACTTTCAGTTTCACTTTGGGGTGACATTGGGACAATAGTCCAACCTGACCCCATTCGGGACGTCTATGGACAGCCAAAATTAGTTGCAAATAGACGTTCTGCCAAGCCCTGATCTGTATGTCTCTTTGACAGCTAGAATTAGGTAACAAATGACATTGAGACAATAGTGCAGCCTGACCCGGTTCGGGAGGTCTGTAGACAATCTAAATTAGTTGCGTTTATCCAATGAACCGACCAAAAAATTTAACCATGATTGTTTTTTGGGGAAGGCCTAACTACGTTACGTTATCATTACAGTTGATAAAACTGCATACTCTGTGTAAGGATCAACCTTTAGATTATGACTCAGTAAATACAGCACTAACAAGGCTTCAGCTACATATGTCAGGTGTGTCAGGTGGATGTTCAATGATTGAGTCTTTCAGACGTCTTCTACACTGTAAAACCTAAGAGTTCAGTCAACTCAATTAAAGTAGGTAACTCATTGCCTTGAATGCAAACTTACTTAACCCTTAGATGCATAGGCTACCAATACCTACACTCTTCCATGAGTGGGGTCAAAAATGACCCCAATTAGAATGCATGCGTTTTATGCTGTAAACTCAAATAATGTCTTTCATTTTGGTTAATGATGATGATTTTTATTATATATTTGTCAAAAAAATAATTATTTCATGTTGGAAAAGTGATGTATCACTTTTTATTAACATTTTATGACAAAACAGCTTTTAGAAAGGCAAAAAAGGTAAACATCCTAAAATGATCTCAACATAGGTGAATAGGGTAACATTTTTAACTTAGAGATATCTTAATGAAACGTTACCAGTTGAATACTCACATAAATAGGAGAAAAAAACGTATTGCAAGTTTTCTGTATTTTATGTTTAAATATGCTAATTAGGTCATATATAATTAAATATGCGCTAATTTGCATATATGTTTTGATGCGAAGAATCTGACCATTGGAAAAAGCCAGGTTGAATTTTTTTTTTTTTGTAGTGTTAATATATCAAATAAAAAAACATTTACAGAAGTGATTATGAATATCTTCTTTTGTTATCCAGTAAATCAGAGAATACTGCCAATTAGCTAAAAAAATGGATTTTCGCCCTATTTTTGGGCATAAAAAGTCATAAAAATCAGGCCAAGAACGCTATATCAACAAATCCCTCTGTAAATATCGCTTGGTGAATTCTGCTTTACAATAATAGGAAGAGTGGACATCAAAGGATCAAAAAGCGACGTCGCTATGAGCACTTGGCCGCCACATTATATGATGATACTTAGATTTATGTTGTTGTGTAAAAATAGCCTTCAGGATGGTGAGACTGCTGACATGAGATGTGATAATCAACAGTAAATGTATACCTGACTGCCACAGTTGATAAAAATCAAAAGATCCTAGGGTTAAATCCTAGCAATTCCGTAGAAAATGCTTGGGGTCATTTTTGACCCCACGTATGCGGATCGGTGGTACTGATACAAAACATGAAATTACTTAAAAAATATAACAATTAGACACAAATCCAAATGGCCTCATGTCAAAGACAACCTATTTGAGGAATACATGGAAGGTTAAATGAAAAAAAGTTAAAATTAAGGAGATACTGCAAGAAAACAACCTCTGGGGTCATTTTTGACCCCACTTATGCATCTAAGGGTTAAAAGAATGAGTAAATAACACTTTAATCATATGAGTTAAATAATGATAATAAAATGAGTACACTGAACTGATTTCATTCACTGTGTCTGAATATATAACACCCAAAATAAGACATCTATAGAACGTCCAGAAAAGATGTCTTAAAAACTTTCATTCTGGCTACTCTGAGGACGTCTTCTGGATGTTCAATAATTCAGTCTTTCAAATGTCTTTTAACAATGTCTACATAACACCCCAAATAACACATCTTCACAATCACATTAAGTCTTTCAAACATCTTCTCCTGACGTGTAGAACATCCAAAGTGAGACATCTATACGACGTCCAGAAAAGACATATCAAAAACGTTCATTCTGGCTACTCTGAAGACGTCTTCTGGAGTTCGGCGACCATGTCTTCTGGACATATTTTGGACCGCTCAGTGGGGCCTCTCCCCCTCTCTCCATCCACTCTCTCCTTCTTTCTCTCCACTCTCCATCTTTCTCTCTATTCTCTCCCTTTTTCTTTGTATCATTCCCTCTACTTTCTCTCACTCCCCCGCTCTCTCTCTCTTTCACTCCCCCGCTCTACACTTCTATCTTTCAATCACTTCTCTCTTTTTTTCTTTGTAAGTGACTTCATACATTCCAGTGCTGGAAGCAGAGAGGCCAGATGCTCTCTCCCTCTCTCTCCCTCTCATTCCCTCTTTTCCTCTCTCATTCCCTCTCTCTCCCTTCCTCTCCCTCCCTCTCTCTCTCCCTCTCTCTCTCCCTCGCTCTGTCTCCATCATAACTCTCCTCTGATTGAGCATAAATAATCTTTCCCACTCTTTGTTTTATGTCCCCATCCAAGTCTGGGCACATCACTCACAAACACAAATGAATCCCTGAGCTCTGCTGTAACCCATTAGCTCGGTGCGTTCAATCTGCAACAGTGCTGGATGTGTCAACACTCTGTGGCACAACAGGCTACAGCGCTCGTGCCATGTACAGGTCCGAGTGGCCACAGCGACCCAGGTTCAATTCTGACCTGGGGTCATCTCCCGATCCCACCCCACCCCATCTCTCTCTCCCACTTGCTTCCCGTCTCTCTCTATTGTCCTATATGAATAAAGGCAAAAAGCCCCCCCCAAAAAAACCAAAAAAACCCCACTCTGGGTGCCTCTCAACATCCCTCCTCAATCGTTGATGCTCGGTCCTCCAGGCTTGTGATCTAACACTGGATAGACCCCATTGTTGCCCCCTCGTCATTCTTTATCTAGATCAGTGAGGACGAGGACTAAGGAAGGAATGGAGGATCTATAAAAGACAAATGAGAGGCACCCTCTGGCTTCCTCTGTTTCTCCAATCAATGTGGCCTGGGCCAATTAATTTTTAGTTTTTATTTAACCTTTATTTAGCCAGGATTGTCCCATTGAGACTGAGTGTCAGACACAGACAAACACATTAACACATTTACATAAAACACATAAAACAACAACAGCAAAAGCTGATTCTTCATTATTGGTTTTGTTTAATGATACTGTATTTGTTGTTATCTGTGTTGTTTGTTAGTGAACCCAATGATTCTTGGATGATACCTAGCAGCAGATACAGTGAAACTGGAAAGTATTCAGACCCATTTCAGTCTTTTATTTTTTATAAATTACGACAGACGCTCCAAACACCTGCTTTTTTTGTGGAGTGTTGAAGTATTGTGTGTAGATTGATGAGGGAAAAAATAATTGAATCCATTTTAAGATGAGTCTGACCCCTCAAAATGTGGAAAACTTTTTCTGAGGGTCTGAGGGTCTGAAAGGGTGTTTCCCCACTCTATGTAAAGCAGACCTACCTACATGGTAAACATTTTAAGCTTTTTAAAGCGATTCTAACAACAAGGAAAATCTAAAAAGGTAGAGTTCAGGATTCAGCTAGCCTATTAACTTTCTTGCGTTGTTAGTATGACTTGTCAAAGCAGGTGGCTAAAAAAGGAAGAACAATGAAACAGTTTTTTGCAGACATGTGTTCTCATTGTGTGCTTGTCTCTCCTTCCTGACTGAGAACCTTTGGTTTCTATGTATGAGAAACCTTTATCCAACAGGAATAACAGTGTCATGCTGCTCAAAGAGCACACATTTTTCTTTTTATCAGTAGCGTGCACTCCGTGGATATCGAAGGGAGACTGTTTTTACCACAGCTTTTCCACAGTTTTGCTGCAGGATCATCTTGGTTGAGAAATTCCACCTCAGGTTGACGTTATATGTTGTGGAAAATTCCAAAAATGGTCATGATCTGTAGACCAAACTGACACAACCATTCTTCATCAAAACATTTATTTGATCTCCAGTATAATACTCAGAGGGCCTTTTTGTGTAATTTAGAATTTTCTTTGGACGTAACTCTTTCAATTTATCAAAATATAAATTAATTGAAGAGGGGAAAGTATGACATGTGGTGTGCTTACATTTCATTTGATAACCATTACCTCATGCACTAATTTATTTCGCAAAATCATTTGTATGTTTTCAAAGGGAAATTGAAATATCTCCCTCTTGCCCTCGTGGACACTAGGCGGACCTTGAAAACGTAATTTGACTGACATACGGAAATAACCAATGCATAGCAGGTCCGTGTTTTTCGTTAACCAATCAGCATCTCAGCTAAGACGCGGAAGTACATGGTCTGTTGACTATCGGAAGACTTCGTAGCATACGGTTTTACTAGCAACACCGTTTACTTTGTATATCAATTACCACCTTAACAGTGTCATGATAAGGTACTGTTATGTACATATTATGCGGAGCTCATAATTCGTTGCTTCAATGTTGGAATAACGTGAATGACATGTTCTACACGTGCAGTTGTTATTGTTGAGTGCCTGCTTGCTTGATTGTACTTACTGTACCCTCCTCCGACTCTTGACTATCTGTTAACTCTGCACAGGCTTTGTAAAACAGCCGAATGTGTTCCGCAAATATATAATTATCGCTAGCTGTGCACGGGTAGGTTAATGTACCATTCAGAAATCCCTCGTGGTATCCACGTGCAGTAGTAGTAGGCTACCCTTTAGCCAGTAGCCTAAGTTGGCCAATCTAAACTTTTACACACAGGTTCGTCATCATGGTCACATGTGTACAGTAGGCTATGATTTTGCCGTTAGCCTACATGCTAATAGGTTGTTGTTATGTGCAAACAGATGAACGACAGACCAGTCAATGAAACCCGCGAGCATGCCGCAGAATGTGTTCCAGCGAAGCGTGTCTGCACCGGGGAGTCTCGGGTGCAGCTTGCCGAGGACAATGCCTCGTCTGCGGGCAGCCAGGAGTCGACAAAGGGCGGCAACATCGAAGTGGTAAACCGACTCGACTGACTTCAGACTTCTACTGTCAGCTTAAGACCCACAAGGAGGGGCAGTGTAGGTCCACTACCCAACTGATGGGTCAGATCAGCTCCATAGTTTAAGCACAGGGGAGGCCAGCGGAGTAACACAACTATTCTTAGCCTAAACATGCAGGCAGGCTGTCTCCTTTGGAGAATAACCGAGAAATGCAGCTCTAACAAGTGGGGAAATAACCATGCCCGGCCTGACCTCTTGCCAAAACCCCCATTAGGTCTGAGGCCTTTGAAACCTAGTAAGATCTTATCGCATTTTGAAATCTACACCCTGTCGAATTTCGCCCCCCCACCTCCCACCCCCCACCCCTTTTTTTTCTGTATCCAGAAGCGTGCTGTCAGACGTCTGGGCTTCCGGCGGCAATCTGAGGAGAAAGGACATTTTTTTTTGTATAATTCAGATGCACTTTTTGGCACAGGGCGACGGCTGCTGCTGCGCCACATCAGTTAAGTGTAGGCTAATCTGCGCGCGCGTACGTAGCCTGAGAGGAAAACGTCAGTTGGCAGGCAGTCAGGGGAAGCGGCGGGAGGCTCGGTTACATGTGGCCGCTGAGCTCTGTGAGCTCTCAGACCCTGGAGACTGAAAAAGGAGTGTAAGGTGCTCATTTAAGATGGAAGTTTCGTGGACCGCTGAAGACTTCAAGCCAAAGTACAGTTTAGGAGGGCCTCCCCTGTCCCTCCATGAAAGCTCTTCTCTCTACCAACCCTGCTACATCTCTCTCTCGCACCCTCTGTCTCTCTCTCTCTCTGTCTCTCTCTCTCTCTCCACACTTACTGTGTTGCATATGGTTTGGTACTTATTTGGTGTTTCGCTATAAAGTCACTGGTGACCTTTCAATTAGACAGTGTTCCTAGTAGATCCCACAGTTCTTTGAGTGATAAATATGTTGTTATGCTTGCCCCCTACCCCAAATAAAACAGAAACACACACACAGTAGTACACACATTCACAACTACACCTCTATATTTACAAATTCAAATTACAAATTAAATAACTCTAAAATTACAAACTGCTTTTTATTTGAAGTAATCTGTGTGTGTGTGTGTGTGTGTGTACAGGCAGTCATCGTGCCTGTGTATAACGCCTCCTGCTGGTTGGAGGAGTGTCTGGAGGCCATCCTGAATCAGGACTTCACTGGCACCATGGAGCTGTCTGTGTTTGATGACGCCAGCACGGTACCCTCCTCCTCCTCCTCCTCCTCCTCCTCCTCCTCCTCCTCTTCCTCGTCATGTGCTCCTTGGTCTTCATCGTCTTCTTCTCTCACCTGCCGTTCTTCTGCTTTTCCACATTTCCTCTCCAATTTAAGGAACACAGGACACATTTACACATATTCAATGCCATTTTAAAGCAACACTAAAGCACGTTTCCTCTGTTGCACGCACACTATTTGTTTATCCACCAAATAACGATGTCCACTGACAAGGTAGAGCATGTTGCATGATTTTATGAAAGTATGATGTATTGCGACATCGAAGCAAATCAAATTTGTAGTTTCTTAGGTCTCATTTCATCAAACTACAGGTACGCTACCCGATCTGGTAAAGTTACATAGTGCGGTTATAGACGATAGAGGGCCGCGAGGTGAATGCAGAAGTGCCGTTCACCTTGTTACGAGTTGATGACCCACTGAAATGATTTTGGAAACATTAGGGTACGAAAAACTCTTAAGTGTTGCTTTAACACTAAGACCGTACCCAGTTTGTCATAAACTGACTAAAAGGGTCATGTTCCTGCCCCATCAACAATGCTAATATCGAAGATCATGTTCCTACTCAATCAACAACGCTACAATTCAGACAGCAACATTGCATAGTGTAATGTGTAAGAGGAAACGCATTGTGTTCTTTTGAGTCCTTATTCTTGTTTTCTCTCTGTGTGCCTCTAGTGTTTTTCTCTCATTGTGTATGTGGGACAATAACAATATGATTGCCGTATTCAACAGTACGATTGCATTGCACTTCCTGATTTTGGGAACATGCATCTGTTGTGGGAAAAACAGTGTTACTGTCCTGGATAGTGGTGGTTAATTGTTTGTTTGTATGTTTGTTTGTTTGTTTGTTTGTTTGTGTTCAGGATAACTCCAGAGAACTCATCGAGGGTTGGAGGGAGAGGTTTCAGAAGCGGGGGATCGCCATGGTGATATCTGGTCATGACTCTAACAAACCGAATGGAGGTGAGTGAATCTGTTTGTGTGTGTGTGTGTGTGTGTGTGTGTGTGTGTGTCAAGACAACACAGAAAACAATAGCCTAACAAATATCAGGGTTGTATCAACTTGTTAACGCGTTCCTATTGTGATAATCAGCTGCACGTTTACATATTTGTGTGTGTTTGTATGTGTGTGTGTGTGTGTGTGTTTGTAAAGGTCTGTTTCTCTCCATGTTAGCCTATTTTCTGTGTATGTGTGTGTGGGTGTGTGCATTTGTGTGTGTTGAAAGCAAGAGGGTCTGCTGTTTTATTCTTGGTTCTGTGAAGGGGTCTGTCTACGCCTTGAAGGTGATATCAGCAAAGCAGGTGTGTGTGTGTGTGTGTGTGTGTGTGTGTGTGTGTGTGTGTGTGTGTGTGTGTGTGTGTGTGTGTGTGTGTGTGTGTGTGTGTGCATGTGTGTGCATGTGTGTGTGTGTTTGGTTTGATTTATGTCAGTCCGGTACATTCCTGTCATCACTGTTTGATAATGGAGCATGTACATTATCCTGAGGGATTTTAAACGTACACACACACACACGCACGCACACATACACGCACACACACAGTGTGACAGTTACTTGACTTATCTTCTTGCTCTCCTGTGGTTTTGATGTGAAAGCCACTTGATATTGTCCATGCATACCGTGTCTAACATACCACTCTTTCATCAACACAGAGTGACACACACACACACACACACACACACACACACACACACACACACACACACACACACACACACACAGGGCACACATACATACATACATACATACATACATACATACAGGCACAAAAATACTCCCTCTCATACACAGATTCAAACGATGCAAACATGCATCATGCAAACAAAGATGCAAACATATTCCCTCTCTCTCTCTCTCTCTCTCTCTCTCTCTCTCTCTCTCTCTCTCTCTCTCTCTCTCTCTCTCACACACACAAACGCTCCACACACACACACTCACACAGAAACACATATACCTGCGACCTGAGCTCTTGTCCATACCAGCCTGTCATTGGCTGAAGGTGTAAATCCCAGCGTAGCGCCTAAGTGGCCGGTCCATCCGATATCTCAGGAGTCTCTCCAGACCCCCAACCAGACAGCAGGAGTGTGTGTGTGTGTGTGTGTGTGTGTGTGTGTGTGTGTGTGTGTGTGTGTGTGTGTGTGTGGTGGGGGGCACTGGACCTTGGGTATGAGAGTAGGGTCAAGTAGGAAAAAGAAAGTATGAGATACAAACTTACTGTATGGTAACACTTTACTTGTAGGAGATACAAACTTATGGTAACACTTTACTTGTAGGAGATACAAACTTACTGTATGGTAACACTTTACTTGTAGGAGATACAAACTTATGGTAACACTTTACTTGTAGGAGATACAAACTTACTGTATGGTAACACTTTACTTGTAGGAGATACAAACTTTATAGTAACAGTTTACGTGTAGGAGATACAAACTTATTGAAACACTTTACTTGTAGGATATACAAACATTATACTAACACAGGGCTGTACACTGCGAGCACCTCGTCGCAAATGCGAGGAAATATATATTAGTGCTAATTGAAAATATGAAATGGGAGCACAGGTGCGAGTACTGAATTCAACCCTTTTATTCGCATTTTGCTCCTAAAAATCCACACCAAGTGGATCAAAGTATAGGCTAGTACAATTTTCGCGCATCTGTCCTATACAAATTTCATAGTTGACAACTCTAACGCTCCTGGCTGGAAACTCACGCTTTCAGCATCAACCTCGCTGTCTCTCACACACGCAAGAAATGTCACTCCAAAACCATTCTTCTTTTTCTTCAATCTGTTCGTTATCAGTTGGTGACTTTGTAGCGATTAGCCTACCGTTGAAACGGCAAACCATGATAAGAATGTTGACTATATAGCCTACAATTAACGTGTTCATTTCAAATATTATTATTATCACGGTTGATAAACACGGTGTGGAAACCGTGTTAGCTTCACCCCAGCCTGCATTTGACATAGGCCTGGTTGACTTCTATGAGAGAAATCCGACTGATTCTGTTGTCTAAATGATGGATTTAACCACGATTTGGTGTAGGCTACACCTGCTTTAAAAAGGCGGAACATTTTCATTGCAAATGTGCGCATCATATAGCCACTCTGCGTCTTTGTATGGAGGTTACATTCACATTCCATTCCACTAACGTTATCAGTAACGTTTTATTTTGAGCTCTGGTTGTCACTCATTGGATATAATAGATATAGCCTACCAAACTCCAAGACGAGTCATGGTAGAGTAGGCTAAGTTAAGCACCCAGCCAATTAAACATGACCAAGGAAAAAGTGACAACTCACGATGCCATGCCATGGTAGGCTACCTAAATCATAGAAGTTAACGTTACTGGACAGTGGACACTCATCTTTTCTATTACACCAGAAATATTTGTCTTTACCTTTGTTCGTTTTTTGAACATTTAAGTTATTTGATGAAAACATGATGTATCCTTGAACTATGCTTGACTCTTTTCCTAAAACCGAATGAAACCTAATTATGTTCACGTACATCTTAAAGTGACAGGCACTCAATTAGACCTACACACCACCCCTGTAATATCATTACAGTGTAATCCTATGAAGTATTCAGTTTACTGAATATTTTAAGCTATAAGTAATTATGCAGATCCTAAAATGCTATAAATTGATAACAAAATGTATACAAATTCTGAATTCAAAATATGAAATAGAAACGAGACAAGCCATTTTCTGTGTGTGTAGGGTTTGAGCAGAGACTATGATTGCCACTGCTGTGAATGATCTGTATCCTGCTTAAGGCAAGAAGGTTTTCAAGGAAATTTCATAGTGCTCCTAAATTGTTTTCTGTGCTCCTAAACTTTTTCATTTAGGAGCACCTGTGCTCCTAGTGAAAAAGCTTAGCGTACAGCCCTGTACTAACAGTTTACGTGTGGGACATACTGTACAAACTTAGTAACTTGTATAGTTCACCCCCAGAGAAAATCATCTGTGGAGGAAGTTCAGTATTTGAAATAGTTGTTGAACAATTACTTAACATGAAAAATGTGGGAAAAAAAACAACAGAAGTGAGATATCGTTGATGAAATGACTGTAGTTACTTAAAGCGTAAGTTTGGCGGAAAATGAAAATAAAGCTATTTTCTGAATGAAAATACATCAACTAAGCCGTGGAGGAAGTAATTTTCGCTCATCACGCAGTACAGAGCTAGCACTGGCAGGACCTACAGCCCAAAATCGCAGACAGTGGGTCAGCATTGGGCTTTCAGCCATGCGCTTTCAAAATCGCATTTTTAAACCACTAACATTGCTCAAAACAGCGGCAAACCTCGTCAGCAGCTTGCTCTAGGTGTCTACACATAAAACGAAGCACCAATCAGTCTGTAAACGTTGGAATAGTCTGTATACACGTGGAATCAATTCGAGACCGCAACACCGTCTGAATCACAGAAATGTCTCGCGAGATCTCACACGGAAGCACGGGAGCTATTCCTACGGGTAGTCAAAATCGCATTTTTAAACCACTAACATTGCTCAAAACAGCGCCAAACCTCGTCAGAAGCTTGCTCTAGGTGTCTACACATAAAACTAACCACCAACAACTTGGCTCACGAACCCGACGTTTATAAAAGAAGACTGTTATGAACACTAACACCTTCCAGTTCCTCACGAAGGAAAGTCCACAAGCTCTCGTGTGAGATCTCGCGAGACATTTCTGTGATTCAGACGGTGTTGCGGTCTCGAATTGATTCCACGTGTATACAGACTATTCCAAAGTTTACCGACTGATTGGTGCTTCGTTTTATGTGTAGACACCTAGAGCAAGCTACTGACGAGGTTTGCCGCTGTTTTGAGCAATGTTACTGGTTTAAAAATGCGATTTTGAAAGCGCATGGCTGAAAGCCCAATGCTGACCCACTGTTTGCGATTTTGGGCTGTAGGTCCTGCCAGTGCTAGCTCTGTACTGCGTGATGAGCGAAAATTACTTCCTCCACGGCTTAGTTGATGTATTTTCATTCAGAAAATAGCTTTATTTTCATTTTCCGCCAAACTTACGCTTTAACGGCCCTTGAAAAGAGCGATGACAGATCGTCAATGATCTAAGCGCCTGTAGAACTGTAGTCTGTGTGACAAAATGCATACATCCAAAGAAAGTCCCTTTTCGGCAGAGGATAGAAGATATTGTTTTCAGTAAAATACTGAATGAGTAATGCCTTCTGTAAGCCCTGAAGCCTAGAAGTCATGATTGTGTTGATTGTGCTGTGTGTGTGTGTGTGTGTGTGTGTGTGTGTGTGTGTGTGTGTGTGTGTGTGTGTGTGTGTGTGTGTGTGTGTGTGTGTGTGTGTGTGTGTGTGTGTGTCCATCTCCGTGTCTCTGTCTGTGTCTGCGTGTTTTAGTTTTAGTTTTATTAGCTGTTGATGCTGTGCCGTGACTGTTGGTTTAGTCTTCCCGTCTCGTTGAGCTCCGATGACACCTGCCTCCGCACACACACACACACACACACACACACACACACACACCCACCTCCTTCTCGCAGACATACACACACACACACATACACACACACACACACACACACACACACACACACACACACACACACACACACACACACACACACCTCCTCACACACACACACACACACACACACATACACACACACACATCTTCCCAGACTTCCCCTGGTTGTGTGCCATGAGACCGTAGAGTTTTCCTGAGGGCTTCTGATAAATACGTGTGGGAGAGAGAGAGTGCTGCTGCTGCTGCTGCTGCTGCTGCTTGATGAGAATGACCTTCTTGTGCTGGACTTCTGCTGATTGTAACTTTTGGAGACTCTGCTCTTTTTCTGTTGTGAACTATGTCAAGGGTGAGATGAGGCCTCGAGTAACTTTAGCATCTGTGCTGAGCTGACGTAGTCCAAGACCGTCTACTCTTGTGCATGAGACAAAACATGGAGACAAAGATAGATTGTGACGTTGTGATATGATGCAATATTATTGTGTACATTGAAGTAGCATTGAAGTAACAATATATTTATTTTCCACCATCTGGACTATTAAAAAAAATATATTTTGTTCACATAAAAGTTTTGGTTCCTCAGTGAATAACTTCCTTCCAGGTTTCGTCATTGAGCGCAAATATGGCGCAGCTAAGCGCTAATGTACGACTGAGGTGATGTATTTAGCAGATGTGTCCATCCGAATCGGCAATGAAATAAAAAAAAAATACATTTACAAAATGAATCGGCAAAGCACATTTTACCAGGACCTGGCCTAACTACTCAGTCAGCAAAATGGCATGAAAACACATGTGCTCTTTGAATCTAAGACACACACAGACACACAGACACACAGACACACACACACACACACACACACACACACACACACACACACACACAGACACTTAGATTTAGTGTTAGTGTTAGTGCTAATGATTTGACTCTGTCTCGTTCTCAAGATGTGTTTCGTAAGGGCTCCCTCTCTCTTTCTCTTTCTCTCTTCTTTTCTATCTTTCTCTCCCTCTCTCTGTATTTGTTTTTCTATTTTTCTCTCTCTCTTAGTTTCTCTCTTTCTCTCTTTCTCTCCCTCTCTGTCTTTTTGTCTCTTTCTTTCTCTCTCTCTCTCTCTATCTCTCTCTCGCTCTTTCTCTCTCTCTCTCTCTCTCTCTCTCTCTTTCTTTCCGTCTCTCTCTCTCTCTGTGTGTGTGTGTGTGTGTGTGTGTTGTGCCACACTGTGCAACTGCCTGAGTAAGCTCAGGTCGGCTGCCAAGTTTAAAATGGAAGAAAGAAGGAAAATATTAGAGAAAAAAAGCCCACAAAAAAACCTGTCTGCTTGAATATGTCTGCTCTCCACATTCTTGGCACAGGGAGCACCTCGGTGAAGAGTACAAAGATTAT